>NC_068360.1:30337990-30568864 GCF_020536995.1 Dreissena polymorpha | reverse complement strand
GCATAATATTAAGGTCACTTAAATACGATTCCCTGGGTGTTTTTCATGCAGGTCTATCGCAACAACATTCTTCCAGGAAAGAAAGCATAATATTATTATCATTTTTTGTGTTTTCAGCTGAATACTTGATTTTACTTGAACTCAGCGAGATATCCAAACAGTAAAATAAGGCAAAGTAGTGTTATTCTGAGTAGATCTGCCTGAATGGTTGAAGGCGAAGGCGGATAGAAGTTAGGTCCAAAATTGGCGGGCATTTTTAACAGAAAAGGCTCAAAAAGTAAACAATAATAATAAATACAGATGAAATAAAGAACATGCATTTAGGTTCATTGATTGAGATTGATGCAAATAATGTCAAAATGGCACTGAAAAACAATACCGGGTGTTTAAGTAGTCTTAGAATATGTCTCCGAACAGGTTCCGTGTGATTTTCCAGCATTTACCCCCCTTATCCCCAGTGCAACAGCCCAATTGCAAAACAGCCTTATTTGGGTCAAAATGACATCTGGCAGTTATGTTTTGCAATACAGAGAGTTTTTAATGGTCAATGTCAAAATTCTGGCAGAACGACTAACTTGGTCGGATGTGCTTAAAGGTTACGCATCGCGCAATTAATTTCCTTCTATATTACATATAAAATAGTTGAAGTTCGATATCAATTTTTACCATGATCAAGCGCATACCCACTATATCATCATACATCATTGGAAAGATTAATGCATATCTTTTTGAAAAAAATGCATGTCATTAAATTCTATACGCGCAACTCAAAATATTTACCTTAGAATAGGCAAACCGGTTTTGACAGCTGTGCAGACAACCATTTGGGCGCAAATAGTATGACTACTTTCGAAGCCGGGAACCATCAACACAAAAAGTAGAGCACAAAAAATGGCTTATTTTTTCTTAGTGCTTACAAATATACCTTCAAGTTGATACCAAACCAACCATTTGCAATGTATTTTACAAATCCTAGGCAGCATGCACTCAACAATGTGTGCTAAGTATCAAACTGACTGCATGTAACCCTAAAAACAGGAGTTCCGGTTTGGGGTTATGTGACCTTTAAGAGAACCCAACCCCTTCAAATTTAAATTAAAGGCACTTTTCCCACAGGTAAATCTGTTTTGAGAAAGATCACAAAGTCCGGTACAATGACACACAGATTAATTCATAAAAGTTGCCGTTGAAAAGCGCCATGCGTAACAGCGTTTCGCGTCAAGAATTAAGGGTAGAAAAGCCAAACTCGGTTACATCATACATGCAGCACTTAGACTCCATACAAGGCATGTCTTTCGATTCTACTAGGCAAAGCTTATCTTACATATGGCTTAATAAGTGAAAAAAATCATCAATGGCAATATTTGTGCATCAAAGCAGGTTTGAACTGGATTCGAACAAACTTTTTATATTTTTTTTGCACATTTTAGGTAAAATCCATGTAGAAGCAGCAATGCTGATGTCATTTGACCCAACAAAAGGGCTCGCTTGCATGGAAAAACAACACACTTGGCTTCCTGACTAAAAAAAGTCATCGTCAGACATGAGCTTTAAGTCTTTTGTCACACCTGGACCTATGATTCCTCGGCTCGAGTTCCGTCTAGGGCAGGCTCCGGAAAGTGTCAGTCTGGCCGGGTGCTCAATTCCGTGTAATCTGAGAAAACAAAAAAGGTTTTTGTGCGCATTTGCCCATTACGGTGCCAACTAATGTAAGTTAGATACAATTAGAGTAAGCTTTCAATAGTCTTTCTCGCTTATTTGCTGCAAATGGTTAATTCACCACGCCGGCATCACATTGTCGGGCACACCGGCAAAGTTATCGCCACAAAGTTTGGTTTCAGAGCTGCAGTCAATGTAAAAACACACAAATTTCCTAATTTTGGTGACAAAAGTGTGCCAGGATATCAAAGAAATCATTTTACAATAGATTTAATTGAAAATAACGGCGTACTAACCTGCAAAGACACCGATCCTCTCGACACGACTGGGCGAGTGTTGAGGGCCGTCTCCGAATCAGTCACACTGTACAGTTTTTGATGGCCTGTCACTTCAGCCGGACTTGTAAACCAATTGGACGACAGTTCAGGCAGAGCTATAGACCCATTTCGACACCGCCTACAAATGCACACTTAGGTTTACGCATAATATTAAGGTCACTTAAATACAGATTCCCTGGTGTTTTTCATGCAGGGTCTATCGCAACAACATTCTTCCAGGAAAGAAAGCATAATATTATTATCATTTTTGTGTTTTCAGCTGAATACTTGATTTTACTTGAACTCAGCGAGATATCCAAACAGGTAAAATAAGGCAAAGTAGTGTTATTCTGAGTAGATCTGCCTGAATGGGTTGAAGGCGAAGGCGGATAGAAGTGTAGGTCCAAAATTGGCGGGCATTTTTAACAGAAAAAGGCTCAAAAAGTAAACAATAATAATAAATACAGATGAAATAAAGACATGCATTAGGTTCATTATTGAGATTGATGCAAATTAATGTCAAAATGGCACTGAAAAACAATACCGGGTGTTTAAGTAGTCTTAGAATATGTCTCCGGAACAGGTTTCGGTGTGATTTTCCAGCATTTACCCCCCTTATGACCCCAAGTGCAACAGCCCAATTGCAAACAGCCCTTATTTGGGTCAAATGACATCTGGCAGTTATGTTTTGCAATACAGAGAGTTTTTAATGGTCAAATGTCAAAATTCTGGCAGACGACTAACTTGGTCGGATGTGCTTAAAGGTTACGCATGCGCAATTAATTCCTTCTATATTACATATAAAATAGTTGAAGTTCGATATCAATTTTTACCATGATCAAGCGCATACCCACTATATCATCATACATCATTGGAAAGATTAATGCATAATCTTTTGAAAAAAAATGCATGTCATTAAATTCTATACGCGCAAACTCAAAATATTTACCTTAGAATAGGCAAACCGGTTTTGACAGCTGTGCAGACAACCATTTTGGGCTCAAATAGTATGACCTACTTTCGAAGCCGGGAACCATCAACACAAAAGTAGAGCACAAAAATGGCTTATTTTCTTATTGCTTACAAATATACCTTCAAGTTGATACCAAAACCAACCATTTGCAATGTATTTTACAAATCCTAGGCAGCATGCACTCAACAATGTGTGCTAAGTATCAAACTGACTGCATGTAACCCTAAAACAGGAGTTCCGGTTTGGGGTTATGTGACCTTTAAGAGAACCCAACCCCTTCAAATTTAAATTAAAGGCACTTTTCCCACAGGTATAATCTGTTTTGAGAAAGATCACAAAGTTCCGGTACAATGACACACAGATTAATTCATAAAAGTTGCCGTTGAAAGCGCCATGCGTAACAGCGTTTCGCGTCAAGAATTAAGGTAGAAAAGCCAAACTCGGTTACATCATACATGCAGCACTTAGACTCCATACAAGGCATGTCTTTCGATTCTAATAGGCAAAGCTTATCTTACATATGGCTTAATAAGTGAAAAAAATCATCAATGGCAATATTTGTGCATCAAAGCAGGTTTTGAACTGGATTCGAACAAACTTTTTATATTTTTTTTGCACATTTTAGGTAAAATCCATGTAGAAGCAGCAATGCTGATGTCATTTGACCCAACAAAAGGGCTCGCTTGCATGGAAAAACAACACACTTGGCTTCCTGACTAAAAAAAGTCATCGTCAGACATGAGCTTTAAGTCTTTTGTCACACCTGGACCTATGATTCCTCGGCTCGAGTTCCGTCTAGGGCAGGCTCCGGAAAGTGTCAGTCTGGCCCGGGTGCTCAATTCCGTGTAATCTGAGAAAACAAAAAGGTTTTTTGTGCGCATTTGCCCATTACGGTGCCAACTAATGTAAGTTAGATACAATTAGAGTAAGCTTTCAATAGTCTTTCTCGCTTTATTTGCTGCAAATGGTTAATTCACCACGCCGGCATCACATTGTCGGGCACACCGGCAAAGTTATCGCCACAAAGTTTGGTTTCAGAGCTGCAGTCAATGTAAAACACACAAATTTCCTAATTTTGGTGACAAAAGTGTGCCAGGATATCAAAGAAATCATTTTACAATAGATTTAATTGAAAATAACGGCGTACTAACCTGCAAAGACACCGATCCTCTCGACACGACTGGGCGAGTGTTGAGGGCCGTCTCCGAATCAGTCACACTGTACAGTTTTTGATGGCCTGTCACTTCAGCCGGACTTGTAAACCAATTGGACGACAGTTCAGGCAGAGCTATAGACCCATTTCGACACCGCCTACAAATGCACACTTAGGTTTACGCATAATATTAAGGTCACTTAAATACAGATTCCCTGGTGTTTTTCATGCAGGGTCTATCGCAACAACATTCTTCCAGGAAAGAAAGCATAATATTATTATCATTTTTGTGTTTTCAGCTGAATACTTGATTTTACTTGAACTCAGCGAGATATCCAAACAGGTAAAATAAGGCAAAGTAGTGTTATTCTGAGTAGATCTGCCTGAATGGGTTGAAGGCGAAGGCGGATAGAAGTGTAGGTCCAAAATTGGCGGGCATTTTTAACAGAAAAGGCTCAAAAAGTAAACAATAATAATAAATACAGATGAAATAAAGACATGCATTAGGTTCATTATTGAGATTGATGCAAATTAATGTCAAAATGGCACTGAAAAACAATACCGGGTGTTTAAGTAGTCTTAGAATATGTCTCCGGAACAGGTTTCGGTGTGATTTTCCAGCATTTACCCCCCTTATGACCCCAAGTGCAACAGCCCAATTGCAAACAGCCCTTATTTGGGTCAAAATGACATCTGGCAGTTATGTTTTGCAATACAGAGAGTTTTTAATGGTCAAATGTCAAAATTCTGGCAGACGACTAACTTGGTCGGATGTGCTTAAAGGTTACGCATGCGCAATTAATTTCCTTCTATATTACATATAAAATAGTTGAAGTTCGATATCAATTTTTACCATGATCAAGCGCATACCCACTATATCATCATACATCATTGGAAAGATTAATGCATAATCTTTTGAAAAAAAATGCATGTCATTAAATTCTATACGCGCAAACTCAAAATATTTACCTTAGAATAGGCAAACCGGTTTTGACAGCTGTGCAGACAACCATTTTGGGCTCAAATAGTATGACCTACTTTCGAAGCCGGGAACCATCAACACAAAAAGTAGAGCACAAAAATGGCTTATTTTCTTATTGCTTACAAATATACCTTCAAGTTGATACCAAAACCAACCATTTGCAATGTATTTTACAAATCCTAGGCAGCATGCACTCAACAATGTGTGCTAAGTATCAAACTGACTGCATGTAACCCTAAAAACAGGAGTTCCGGTTTGGGGTTATGTGACCTTTAAGAGAACCCAACCCCTTCAAATTTAAATTAAAGGCACTTTTCCCACAGGTATAATCTGTTTTGAGAAAGATCACAAAGTTCCGGTACAATGACACACAGATTAATTCATAAAAGTTGCCGTTGAAAGCGCCATGCGTAACAGCGTTTCGCGTCAAGAATTAAGGTAGAAAAGCCAAACTCGGTTACATCATACATGCAGCACTTAGACTCCATACAAGGCATGTCTTTCGATTCTAATAGGCAAAGCTTATCTTACATATGGCTTAATAAGTGAAAAAAATCATCAATGGCAATATTTGTGCATCAAAGCAGGTTTTGAACTGGATTCGAACAAACTTTTTATATTTTTTTTGCACATTTTAGGTAAAATCCATGTAGAAGCAGCAATGCTGATGTCATTTGACCCAACAAAAGGGCTCGCTTGCATGGAAAAACAACACACTTGGCTTCCTGACTAAAAAAAGTCATCGTCAGACATGAGCTTTAAGTCTTTTGTCACACCTGGACCTATGATTCCTCGGCTCGAGTTCCGTCTAGGGCAGGCTCCGGAAAGTGTCAGTCTGGCCCGGGTGCTCAATTCCGTGTAATCTGAGAAAACAAAAAAGGTTTTTTGTGCGCATTTGCCCATTACGGTGCCAACTAATGTAAGTTAGATACAATTAGAGTAAGCTTTCAATAGTCTTTCTCGCTTTATTTGCTGCAAATGGTTAATTCACCACGCCGGCATCACATTGTCGGGCACACCGGCAAAGTTATCGCCACAAAGTTTGGTTTCAGAGCTGCAGTCAATGTAAAACACACAAATTTCCTAATTTTGGTGACAAAAGTGTGCCAGGATATCAAAGAAATCATTTTACAATAGATTTAATTGAAAATAACGGCGTACTAACCTGCAAAGACACCGATCCTCTCGACACGACTGGGCGAGTGTTGAGGGCCGTCTCCGAATCAGTCACACTGTACAGTTTTTGATGGCCTGTCACTTCAGCCGGACTTGTAAACCAATTGGACGACAGTTCAGGCAGAGCTATAGACCCATTTCGACACCGCCTACAAATGCACACTTAGGTTTACGCATAATATTAAGGTCACTTAAATACAGATTCCCTGGTGTTTTTCATGCAGGGTCTATCGCAACAACATTCTTCCAGGAAAGAAAGCATAATATTATTATCATTTTTGTGTTTTCAGCTGAATACTTGATTTTACTTGAACTCAGCGAGATATCCAAACAGGTAAAATAAGGCAAAGTAGTGTTATTCTGAGTAGATCTGCCTGAATGGGTTGAAGGCGAAGGCGGATAGAAGTGTAGGTCCAAAATTGGCGGGCATTTTTAACAGAAAAAGGCTAAAAAAGTAAACAATAATAATAAATACAGATGAAATAAAGACATGCATTAGGTTCATTATTGAGATTGATGCAAATTAATGTCAAAATGGCACTGAAAAACAATACCGGGTGTTTAAGTAGTCTTAGAATATGTCTCCGGAACAGGTTTCGGTGTGATTTTCCAGCATTTACCCCCCTTATGACCCCAAGTGCAACAGCCCAATTGCAAACAGCCCTTATTTGGGTCAAAATGACATCTGGCAGTTATGTTTTGCAATACAGAGAGTTTTAATGGTCAAATGTCAAAATTCTGGCAGACGACTAACTTGGTCGGATGTGCTTAAAGGTTACGCATGCGCAATTAATTTCCTTCTATATTACATATAAAATAGTTGAAGTTCGATATCAATTTTTACCATGATCAAGCGCATACCCACTATATCATCATACATCATTGGAAAGATTAATGCATAATCTTTTGAAAAAAAATGCATGTCATTAAATTCTATACGCGCAAACTCAAAATATTTACCTTAGAATAGGCAAACCGGTTTTGACAGCTGTGCAGACAACCATTTTGGGCTCAAATAGTATGACCTACTTTCGAAGCCGGGAACCATCAACACAAAAAGTAGAGCACAAAAATGGCTTATTTTCTTATTGCTTACAAATATACCTTCAAGTTGATACCAAAACCAACCATTTGCAATGTATTTTACAAATCCTAGGCAGCATGCACTCAACAATGTGTGCTAAGTATCAAACTGACTGCATGTAACCCTAAAAACAGGAGTTCCGGTTTGGGGTTATGTGACCTTTAAGAGAACCCAACCCCTTCAAATTTAAATTAAAGGCACTTTTCCCACAGGTATAATCTGTTTTGAGAAAGATCACAAAGTTCCGGTACAATGACACACAGATTAATTCATAAAAGTTGCCGTTGAAAGCGCCATGCGTAACAGCGTTTCGCGTCAAGAATTAAGGTAGAAAAGCCAAACTCGGTTACATCATACATGCAGCACTTAGACTCCATACAAGGCATGTCTTTCGATTCTAATAGGCAAAGCTTATCTTACATATGGCTTAATAAGTGAAAAAAATCATCAATGGCAATATTTGTGCATCAAAGCAGGTTTTGAACTGGATTCGAACAAACTTTTTATATTTTTTTTGCACATTTTAGGTAAAATCCATGTAGAAGCAGCAATGCTGATGTCATTTGACCCAACAAAAGGGCTCGCTTGCATGGAAAAACAACACACTTGGCTTCCTGACTAAAAAAAGTCATCGTCAGACATGAGCTTTAAGTCTTTTGTCACACCTGGACCTATGATTCCTCGGCTCGAGTTCCGTCTAGGGCAGGCTCCGGAAAGTGTCAGTCTGGCCCGGGTGCTCAATTCCGTGTAATCTGAGAAAACAAAAAAGGTTTTTTGTGCGCATTTGCCCATTACGGTGCCAACTAATGTAAGTTAGATACAATTAGAGTAAGCTTTCAATAGTCTTTCTCGCTTTATTTGCTGCAAATGGTTAATTCACCACGCCGGCATCACATTGTCGGGCACACCGGCAAAGTTATCGCCACAAAGTTTGGTTTCAGAGCTGCAGTCAATGTAAAACACACAAATTTCCTAATTTTGGTGACAAAAGTGTGCCAGGATATCAAAGAAATCATTTTACAATAGATTTAATTGAAAATAACGGCGTACTAACCTGCAAAGACACCGATCCTCTCGACACGACTGGGCGAGTGTTGAGGGCCGTCTCCGAATCAGTCACACTGTACAGTTTTTGATGGCCTGTCACTTCAGCCGGACTTGTAAACCAATTGGACGACAGTTCAGGCAGAGCTATAGACCCATTTCGACACCGCCTACAAATGCACACTTAGGTTTACGCATAATATTAAGGTCACTTAAATACAGATTCCCTGGTGTTTTTCATGCAGGGTCTATCGCAACAACATTCTTCCAGGAAAGAAAGCATAATATTATTATCATTTTTGTGTTTTCAGCTGAATACTTGATTTTACTTGAACTCAGCGAGATATCCAAACAGGTAAAATAAGGCAAAGTAGTGTTATTCTGAGTAGATCTGCCTGAATGGGTTGAAGGCGAAGGCGGATAGAAGTGTAGGTCCAAAATTGGCGGGCATTTTTAACAGAAAAAGGCTCAAAAAGTAAACAATAATAATAAATACAGATGAAATAAAGACATGCATTAGGTTCATTATTGAGATTGATGCAAATTAATGTCAAAATGGCACTGAAAAACAATACCGGGTGTTTAAGTAGTCTTAGAATATGTCTCCGGAACAGGTTTCGGTGTGATTTTCCAGCATTTACCCCCCTTATGACCCCAAGTGCAACAGCCCAATTGCAAACAGCCCTTATTTGGGTCAAAATGACATCTGGCAGTTATGTTTTGCAATACAGAGAGTTTTTAATGGTCAAATGTCAAAATTCTGGCAGACGACTAACTTGGTCGGATGTGCTTAAAGGTTACGCATGCGCAATTAATTTCCTTCTATATTACATATAAAATAGTTGAAGTTCGATATCAATTTTTACCATGATCAAGCGCATACCCACTATATCATCATACATCATTGGAAAGATTAATGCATAATCTTTTGAAAAAAAATGCATGTCATTAAATTCTATACGCGCAAACTCAAAATATTTACCTTAGAATAGGCAAACCGGTTTTGACAGCTGTGCAGACAACCATTTTGGGCTCAAATAGTATGACCTACTTTCGAAGCCGGGAACCATCAACACAAAAAGTAGAGTACAAAAATGGCTTATTTTCTTATTGCTTACAAATATACCTTCAAGTTGATACCAAAACCAACCATTTGCAATGTATTTTACAAATCCTAGGCAGCATGCACTCAACAATGTGTGCTAAGTATCAAACTGACTGAGTTCCGGTTTGGGGTTATGTGACCTTCGAAAGATGGCGACCATTAACCCAGAGATTGATTTATGAAATAAATCGTCTGCTGATCCAGAGTGTACTTATCTCGTTCATAATTTAAATGAAAGTGTTGAGCCTGACATATGAACAAATCTGATACGAATTAGTTAATGTTAACCGTTTTATAAATTGTGTTGTCTGACCTAATTGATACGGCAGACGAACTTGTAAACATTGATGAAAAGGTTGACAAGTACCGATTTTTTCTTATTTTGTTATTTCATTTTAATTAAAAACATATACACAACGAAGAAAATAAACAAACTTACCAGTATTCCATTCATTTTCACCCAGAAAATAGTATTCCAATGAAAAACGAAAGTAGGTCAGCTTGTTGACAATGTAAACATCGGCTAGGTGGCGCACAACTAAATACAGCGAAACAAAATGATGCTGCGAGATAAGTGTTGTTGAGTAAAGGAAATTGTAACATACCTTAGGAAACGAGTTTAAAAATATAGAGGACAACAAATCAAGAAGAAAATGGTGTTGTTGATTAAATACAACTTTGTATTATTAATTCTTATTTGTAACGGATTTCAAACAACTGGTAAGCATTAATAAATTATATAGTTATGGTATGGAGTTCAAAAAACGTCTTAAAAAACGTAAATGTCTTGGAAGTTGGATAACAGTTTTAACACATGAATCATCGACAGTCGTTGTAGGTGTGTTTCTGGTTCTTCTAGTTCTGGCTACCATTACTTCGAATGTCGCTTTTAATGATTTTTGACTGGCGCAACAGGTCTGTTAATACATTTACTGGGCGGCCCCATTTACTGTTCGGGTACAGGAGGTTTCGGTAAATAACAAGTTCGGTAAATTGTATTTATATAGTGAATGTTGTGGAGGTTTCGGTAAAATGGATCTTTATAGAAGTATACCTACAATGAGGTGTTAATGACACCTATTATTGGCTTACAATAACATCAGGGGCATATAGTTGCAAACTGGTGATTAATTTTGAATTGATTAATAAATGCTATGCCTACAGTAAAGAATGTTGATTTAAAGACTGAATTAATAAAAGATCTTTATTATGTTTAATGCTATTAAAAAATGTTCAAAGTCTTGTAGCACTGATTTAATTTTTTTTTTATGAATTTGCGATTCTTAAATTAGTTCAGTGTTTAATTAAATATTTTAACTATTATTTTATCTAAAAATAAATGTAAAAATAAATGTACCAAATCTTTAAAAATCGTATGACAGATAATATTGATTAAAAAAATAAATATTACCCAAATGAGATCTTGCTTTTAAATGACCTTAATAATTGTTATTGAATTCCTCACTTCAGATATGTGATTTTATTCACAGTTTGAAAATGAAGGTCATTAGTCTCTCTTTTCTTCATTCAAAGTATCACATTTCAACTATACAATAGGAAATACAAACATTTTAGACTTAATAACACAACAGTTTTTTAATAAAAAAACTTTTTTTCAGAATAAAACATTTTTTTTCCAACTAATTTTATTTTTCAATTATCAATATTTGAAGTTACTGGCCAAGAGAAACATAAATATATATCCTAATTAGCCCCTTGAGGCCTTAATTATCACTACAAATTACACAAATGTCCTTAGTGGTACTTAGCGGTACTTAGCGATCCTTAGTGGTCCTTTATGGTATTTAATATGACTGGTTATATAGGATAGAGATGCTTGGACTAAATTATATCACTAATACACAATTTGAAAACTTGAGAACAAACAGCATTTGACTACATCAGCTCCGTACCTTTTAATCAGATAATTCAATTATTGCCAAACAACTCAATAGTGTTCACGTTTATCGATTAAAGGTGTGAAAATTTGAATAAACCTATTTATACCAATTTACCGAAACCTCCCGGCATTTACTATATAAATACAATTTACCGCCACTTGTTATTTGGTGACCGGAACCTCCATAAATCAACTGTTCGCTGAAGTTTCTTTAGCTATGGTTCTTCTTGAGCTTTTATGAGAAAACTGCATCACGCGAGTCTCGTGCTAGGTTTAACTTCACTTGCGTCTAGAAACCATCTTCATATATCAGATAAATGATTTAAATGACAATCATATTCAACTTAATTTTATTCGATAATTGCCCTAAATATTAGAACAATCCTTTAATATTAACTGCAGTAGAAACAAAAACAACTTCACTTTCCGCCATTGTTGTTAATTTTTTCGCCCGGTAGATTCGTGGTAAATAGGTTTAACAGCACTAATATTAAATTGACCATGAATAAACAAAGAACTAACATACCATTCAAAGTAACAATCAATAACGCATATAACAATTTAAATATATGGAATTTAAGACATCAAATAAAATGAATATCACAGTTATTTTCAAGCACTGTCGGATTTTTTCGTTAAGACAATCAATTAAACTATACCAGGGCTTTTTTTCCTTCTTTGAGACACGCAGAATATCGGCCCTTTCCCATAGACATATTTTTTCCCCTCTGAAAGAGATTTTTCCCAAAACAATGAAATAAAAACAAAACAAAAAAACAAACCTTTAATTATATAAGTTAACCTGATCCAGTGTAGAAAATAGAAAAATATTGTTTAATTAAATTATCTGTTGCCTTGAATTTGTTTTCAAAACAGTAAAATATGTTAAATTGTTTATTTCAGACTTTCCTTATTTTTCCCCAAAATCCACCGTTTCGCGCGATTTTTTTCCCCTCGAAAAAGGCCAGGCCTTTTCCCCAAAATCAGATAAAAACCCTGTTTACAAATTCAATTATTGTTTAAGTCTGAGTTTTTCAACACTTTATTACCAAAAATAGATCATGCTGGCAGCGAGAGATGTTTTCTGTCAGATTTGACAAGTAGGTCACGCAGTTTTGTTTATAAGCAAAATCCAGTGGGATCTAATGAAATACCGCGAGTTAACCCAACCCCTGAATTTAACGGGTTTGAGTATACAAGCGTTTGGCTCCCAGCGACCCTGAGGGTCAATATCTGAGAGTTGGATTGTTGCAACTATTGATGTTTCGTAAAAAATGCAGTGTGGTCACATGACTTAGTTTTCTGTTTACCGTAAAAAAGGGTACTGGGTTTCTCACTGAAGAATATAATAAATAGCATGAACTATAATAATAATGGGAATAATATTGGGCATATTGAGCACGTTTGTTTGATACCTCTGTGCTGTGACCCCTATTGATTTTTAGGTCACTAGGTCAAAGGTCAAGGTCACAGTAACTCAAAATAGTAAAATGGTTTCCGGATGATAACTCAAGAACACTAAGGCCTAGGATCATGAAACTTCATAGGTACATTGGTCATGACTGGCAGATGACCCCTATTGATTTTCAGGTCACTAGGTCAAAGGTCAAGGTCACAGTGACTTAAAACAGTAAAATGGTTTCCGGATGATAACTCAAGAATGCTTACGCCTAGAATCATGAAACTTCATAGGAACATTGATCATGACTGGCAGATGACCCCTATTGTTTTTTAAGGTCACTAGGTCAAAGGTCAAGGTCACAGTGACTCGAAACAGTAAAATGGTGTCCGGACGATAACTCAAGAATGCTTACGCCTAGGATCATGAAACTTCATAGGTACATTGATAATTACTGGCAGATGACCCCTATTGATTTTTAGGTCACTAGGTCAAAGGTCAAGGTCACAGTGACTGGAAATAGTAAAATGGTTTCCGGATGATAACTCAAGAATGCTTACGCCTAGGATGATGAAACTTCATAGGTACATTGATCATGACTGGCAGATGACTGCTATTAATTGTCAGGTCACTAGGTCAAATGTCAAAGTCACAGTGACTCGAAACAGTAAAATGGTTTCCTGATGATAACTCAAGAATAATTAGGCCTAGGATGATGAAACTCTATAGGTACATTGATTATGACTGGCAGATGACCCCTATTGATTTTCAGGTCACTAGGTCAAAGGTCACGGTGACTGTCACAGTGACAAAAAACGTATTCACACAATGGCTTCCACTACAACTTACAGCCCATATGGGGGGCATGCATGTTTTACAAACAGCCCTTGTTTATGAAACTATTGACAGTGGGTGAACATAATTTACATTTATATGTTTGTGTCTTAAATTCAAATTATTTAAAATCATATTAACTTAATTGATTGTTGCTTTTGATGGTATGACAGACCTTTGTTAAATTAGGTTTGATTTTCTTTAAGTTTTATCCATCCTTATCACTGCGGGAAAAACTGATGTGATAATAAAATAAGAATGCCAGACTGTGATGTTGTATTTGTTGTGACCATAATTAAAATGTATGGTTTTTCGTAATAAAAAAGCAGTTCTGAAATGAATAAAACTCAAATAGTATTGTCTCTTAAATCTTGCATCTGATTTAAAAACCTGATGTTTATACACAAATCGATATTCATTGAGTACAACGATAATACCAGAATTCAGTTATTTGAAGATGTTTATTTATGATACATATTGTTAACACATTTCAATATAGAATTTTTTTTTAACGTTTATGTTATTCATGGTTTACATTGAGACATATAATGATAAATGCAAGAATCACTGTACATGTGTTTAAGAAATATTTACAGTATTATACATTTCACAATACATTGACAATATTTAATTAAATTAATAAACACTGTACATGTATCAGGCATTTCCCCAGGATTTTGGTCAGGCACAGCGGTGTGTTGAATTTTTATATTTTCTACATCTTAATTAAAATCTACACTAATTTGGAGCTTTTAAAACACATCGTTTGATTTTTTGTTTTCCCCAATAAAACATCATACAGTTACATACTTTCACAAAAGAATACAGATATACAATGTCAATTAAGAAAAACGTGGCTTCTCCTAGAGCCAGGCATACACCGTTCATACGAAGTCCACTGACCCAATATCTGGTCCCTATATGGTAACCATCATCAGAGCATTGAGAACAGCAGACGTCAGTCGATCACAATGGTCAGTTTTTACCCTTTTCGTTATGCTTAAGCCTCTCATGTCTTAAATGCACACATTTTGTAAATTATTCACTCGATTTCCGGGGTCAGGATTTCCTGCCAGATGCTGTTTTTTTTTAGGAAATCCCTGATTCATCAACTAGTACAGATTCTTGAAGGTTGCGGTCCTGGCACTCTTCTTTAGAGAGCCCATCTCTTAAAGCTGCCCTACCATATTTCTTGGAGCCAGGCCGTTTGCCTCCAGTAGTTTGGCCTGGGACAGTAGGTCTCTGTTCTCTGATGGCATCATAGTGAGTCCCTTGCCATCCATTTGCAAGGCACATCTATATCTACCCACATCTACCCACGGAAGAGTACCGACTGCTGAATGCACTGGTCTGCACATGTGACAAATTCCAAAAGAGCATATCATACCAACTAATGTCGAACCAACTGGCACACTGCTTGATGCGCTAGGTTGTTGGGTTGGTCGTTTCCTAGATCTTTTCATTCTGTTATGCACAATTACTAAATAAACATTTGTTGCAGGTATATAGCGTATTCCGTAAAGATAAAATAAACTATTGGATGTGAACACATTAAAAGTTGGTGCTGTTTATTTATAGTCACAGTTTAGTAAATAATGTTAATAAATTTTAAGTTGGCGGAAGCAATCAAATGAAACGTTTGACTCCAATAAATTGTAATTGTCCCCTACTGGTTTCACCGGAGGGGACTTATGGTTTGCGCTCTGTGTGTCAGTTGGTCCGTCAGTCCGTGAGTCTGTCACACTTTTCTGGATCCTGCACGTCATTTCATTTTGTTCCTACGTCAAAAATTCTGGTTGCTATGGCAACAAATGTAAAACTAGAAATGGCGCGGCAGAGGCCGACGCGTATCCCCACGCCGCATGTTTGACCCAGGGGCGCCCCAGGGTTGGTAATGGGGCCATGCATAATTGAGATTGACCGTATTGTCATATTGTCAATATAGAAGTTCAGTATCAATTAGAAGTGAATCGGTGTAGAAAGGAAGAAATTATAGTAAAAGGCAATTTTGGATGGGTGTGGCCTATGTGGGCGGGTCACCCCAGGATTGGTAATGGGGCCATGCATACTTGAGATTGACCGTATTGTCATAAGAGATGTTCAGTATCAATTTGAAGTAAATCGGTGTAGAAATAAAGAAGTTAATGTAAAATAACCTAAAAAAATGAGTGAAAATCTCTGACCCGGCCCCACCCGAACCCCCATAACTTTTTACCCAGGGGTCAGATCGAAATTCCAAATAGTGCAGGGTCGCACATATGCTCATAGCTACCATGTGTGTAAGTTTCAAAGTTTTAGTGCTAATAGTGTAGGAGGAGATAGTGGCCAGGACGGACAGAGAGACGGACACCGGACAGACAGCAGAGATAACCACAATATCCCCACGCTTTTGAAAAAGCGTGGGGATAAAAATTATTTCTGACAATGGTGGAGCCGGTTGGGGACACATATTGCTTGGCAATAGTCTTGTTATATCTTAAGCATAACCGCAACAGACATAAGTTTCTGTTTTTGTTTAAATTAATTAGACAGCTAGTTTTTGTTGAATATTAAACATGATTGGATTTAAAGAACATAATGCTTCCATTTACATGTAGTTTAAACATAAAACACAATATATAATTCATCTGATCAGTGATCATGTGGATCAGGTAATACATGATACGCCTTTGTTTAATTCTGTTGTGTGACATTCATTCTGACATTTAGGTTTTTGAGCTTGATGAAAGATGGAGAAAAGTTGACTGCCTCCAAATGTCAAGATGTTTGTCTGCAGAGGCTTGTCTGCAGTCTTATTTCCCTGCAGCTGTTTACAGTCTGTTGTGCATTGTGGAACTTTTTTTGTGTGTACATGTACATTTATCAGCCCCACAGTACCTTAACATTTCTACTAGGCAGTGTGCTTAAAGGTCACTGTTCCACATATTGTTGAAATGATAAATGTCCAACATTTTGTCTCAGATTTTAACTCTTCCATGGCGTCTCATCAGGATCCAAGTGTTTGCTATTCTGATAGTATCCTTAAAAAAAAATCAAAGAAAATGCTAATTTTAGAAATTCAGCAGACGACATTATTGCAGACGACACATTTCCCAGCATGCAAAGGGTTAAAAAAGAAGAGAGCAATGTACAATAGGGAACAATTTAACCTATACTAATACTTGAGAGACATTTTGGTTTATGAGTAATTTATAAAATTATCAAGCGTTACAAATGCAAAGCATTTGAATAAGTTTGAGAATTTGTTTTGTTTTCGTTCTATGTTGTACATGTAACTACATGAAGATGCTTGTACAAGTGAACATGCATAATGTGATATAACAGCTGTAATGACTCCATGGTTTAGGCAGTTTTTAAGCATATAGTTGCCAGTTTGTACTTCCGTACTTCCTTCCGTCACACTTTTGTTACAGTTTCTCATAGCGCCTTCAATATTTTACTGATCTCTTACATATTTGGCATGTAGGTACCTTGCATGGACCTCTATCTTTTGATGAGGTTTGAGGTCACTGGGGTCAAGGTCAAGGTTGACGAGGCTCATAATAGATTTTCTCAAGGTCATACTTCGGTTACAGTTTCTCATAGCGCCTTCAGTAATTGACCGATCTCTTATATATTTGGCATGTAGGTACCTTGCATGGACATCTACCTGTTGATTAGGTTTGAGGTCACTAAGGTCAAGGTCAAGGTCACCGAGGCTTATAATAGATTTTCTCAAGGTCACACTTTTTTCCACACAATTAACCCATATATCGACAAAGCATCATTGGGGAGCATCCATCAGTTTTACTGACATCCTTTTCTTTTTTTAATTCAAAGGAGAGTGTTTCATGTACCGGTGGGAACAGAATTTTCTTTCTGTGTTTATTTTCTGAAATCTTATTTTTGTATTTGTGGTCTGGAGATCTTTAGTTGCAATCTCTATGTTTATAAAAATTTAAACATTTAAGGACAAACATTAAAAGTGCCAAAATCTGTTGACATTAATTCCCATTATGGGTTACTGTTGTGTAATTTGTTTGTCTTTCTTTCAATGAAGCCAATATTTTCTTAAAGCTTCTTCAATAGCTTTTGGTTTATCTTTTATACTCGAGATATTATTAATGCAGATAAAACCTTTCAAAGTTTATTTGTAAATGAAAAATAAAACTCCTCATAATTATTAAGGGTATGAAGTCATATGCTCAATAACAAAAAGTATAAGTTTTTCCAAATTAAGCCTGTAACTGTCCTCTTCACGGTCGACATCTTTAATAGAGTAAGTTAATGTTTTGTTATTTTAATAATGTTTTTTGCAAAGTTAACAAAGTGAATCCTCTGAGCTGGGCTCACACTGGCCTTCAGAAAATAATAGCCATCATTTACTTTTCCGCAAAACGGTACTGAAGGCAAAAAGAAAAAAAACAATGAATCTCATTTTATCTGTTTTATTGTCACCTACCGGTGAAACCGGAGGGGACTTATGGTTTGCACTCCGTCTGTCTGTCTGTCTGTCTGTCTGTCTGTCAGTCTGTCAGTCCGTCACACTTTTCTGGATCCTGCGATAACTTTAAAAGTTCTTCATATTTTTTCATGAAACTTGAAACGTGGATAGATGGCAATATGGAGATGATGCACTTCATTTCATTTTTTTCCTACGTCAAGAATTCTGGTTACTATGGCAACAGATATATATAAAAAATTCTGACAATGGTTGAGTTTCAACGATAGGGGACCATATTGCTTGGCAATCTCTTGTTAAATGTATATCTATTGGATTTAAGTTATAATATATATGTAAAAACAAGCATAATATCAGTGTCATTTTTAGCGAGGCTGTTTTTGGAGAAAACCCGAGGTATTGTCATAGCCTGCTCGTCGTCCGCCATCCGCCGTCCGCTGGCGTCGTGCTAAAACCTTTACATTGGCTCTAAAATCAAAGTGCTTCCACCTACAACTTTGAAACTTCATATGTAGATGCATCTTGATGAGTTCTACACGCCACACCCATTTTGGGTCACTAGGTCAAAGGTCAAGGTCACTGTGACCTCTAAAAAAAAAAAAAAAAAAAATTCTGACAAGCTTTTGCAGCGGTGCGTGGCACCCGTTATGCGGTGCTCTTGTCTTATAAAATATTATCATAGCTTTACAATGAAGAATACAATCAAGGTTGTTGGTGTGACTTAACAAACCAGACATCAGCTACAGTTACATACATACAAGCATAATATCAATGTCATTTTCTTAGAAAATATTATCATGACTTTACACTAAAGAATACAACCAAGGTTGTGGGTCTGACTTAACAAACCAGACTTCAGCTACATTTACTTACAAAGTCATGTACATGTACTATACTTCTTACCTTTGAGAAGTGTCGAATGTTTTTAAGGTTAATTAGTATTTTGAGCAACAAAAACACATTAATTATAAGAAATAACAAAATGGGCTTCTTTATTATAAAGAAACATTAAAGCAGACGACAATTATGGTATCATTTGAGCAACGTTAACAAAATAATTACAAAAAAATGAAATCATTATCACACATCAAGAAATGTTGAAGCAGACGACAAATAGCAGTTTTTATGGGGATAATTAATTGATGGCGATTAAATAATTATTTCATCAAGCAATTGTAATGTTCTATTATTCTTAATGTTAAGTATGTATTTATTGCCTGGACCCGTAAAGGGATAAGTTTATACAAGACCCAAAAGGCAATTTTTTTTTGGATGTAGGCGGATAAAATAATAGCCATTTTTTCTCGACAATTTTAAGAAATAATAGCCAGTTGGGTAATATATAATGTCTGGCAGCAGCGTGAGCCCTGGTATCCTCCACATTGAGTTAATTTGAGAAAAGAGAAATAACAAGTTTTCAGTAGTTTTTAATATTGTCAAAAAGTGCATAAAAAATCCCACACTCTACCTACATGTACCATCAAGCTGTGTTCATGGAAAGTGTCATCCCAGATAAGCCTTACAGTCCAGACAGTCTAATCAGGGAACAGGGATTTTAATAGTTTTTGAAAACGAGGAGTCAAATGACCCTGTGATTGAAAATTTCAGGGGTCAAATTAACTTTTCAGGGGTCAAAATACTTAAATCTAGATAATTTGTTTATAGATATTAGTTATTTAATAGCTCTACAAATATTGCTTTGTATAACTTTTAGTTTATCTTGCTTAACTAAATGCCAACTTTTTGTATAATAAAACATACATTTTATGTTAGTTTCATGGTAACATTTGCAGAAAAATGATGCAAGGAAGATACTTTGGAGGAGTCAAAAGTGATACAATTGCAAAATACTTGCATCAAAAAGCAGGATTCTGTCTCAATTGAGATCCCTGAGGGAAGACTTTCTGTTTTAATGTTTTTTTTTACAGGAAGTTTCTTAGGAAAGTCCATTGTTGTCAGAAATTGTCATCACTTATTGCTGATTGCACAGAATATACTGGGATGATACTTTACACACACATGCTTTAACAAAAGTGTTCCGATAACAATTGAGGCTCCATTGTAATAACAGTCATTATCTTAGTTTAAGTCCTCAACCTCACTTGTCAACAAGTGACTCTTGAAATATGGAACAAGTCTACATCATTGTTTCTTTTTACACTTCCTGGTTTTGAGGTTTACAACAAAAAAATGACTCACCCTGTATTTATTCATTATCCCCACGCTTTTTAAAAAGCGAGGGGATATTGTGGTTATCTCCGCCGTCTGTCCGTCCGTCTGTCCATTCGTCCTGGCCACTATCTCCTCCTACACTATAAGCATTAGAACCTTGAAACTTACACACATGGTAGCCATGAGCATATGTGCGACCCTGCTCTATTTGGAATTTTGATCTGACTCCTGGGTCAAAAGTTATGAGGGTTGGGGTGGGGCCGCATCAGAGATTTTCACTCATACTTTTATGTTATATTACATTAACTTCGTCATTTCTACACAGATTTACTTCAAATTGATACTGAACTTATCCCCACGCTTTTTGAAAAGCATGGGGATATTGTGGTTATCTCCGCCGTCTGTCCGTTCCTCTGTCCTGGCCACTATCACCTCCTACACTATAAGCACTAGAACCTTGAAACTTATACACATGGTAGCTATGAGCATATATGTGCGACCTTGCACTATTTGGAATTTTGATCTGAATCCTGGGTCAACAGTTATGGGGGTTGGGGTGGGGCCGGGTAAGAGATTTTCACTCATTTTTTTATGTTATTTTACATAAACTTCTTCATTTCTACACGGATTTACCTCAAATTGATACTGAACATCTCTTATGACAATACAGTTAATCTCAACTATGCATGGCCCCATTACCAAACCTGGGGTGCCCCGCCCACATAGACCACACCCACCCAAAATTGCCTTTTACTATAATTTCTTCATTTCTACACTTCAAATTGATACTGAAATTCTCTTATGACAATACGGTCCATCTCAACTATGCATGACAATACGGTCAATCTCAACTATGCATGCCCCCCATTACCAACCCTGAGGCGCCCCACCCACATAGGCCACACTCACCCAAAATTGCCTTTTACTATAACTTCTTCATTTCTACACCGATTCACTTCTATTGATACTGAACTTCTCTTATGACAATACGGTCAATCTCAACTATGCATGGCCCAAGTACCAACCCTGGGGCGCCCTGCCCAAATAGGCCACACCCACACAAAATTGCCTTTTACTATAATTTCTTCATTTCTACACCGATTCACTTCTAATTGATACTGAACTATTCTTATGACAATACGGTCAATCTCAACTATGCATAGCCCCATTACCAACCCTGGGATGCCCTGCCCACATAGGCCACACCCACCCAAAATTGCCTTTCACTTAACTTCTTCATTTCTACACCGATTCACTTCTAATTGATACTGAACTTCTCTTATGACAATACGGTCAATCTCAACTATGCATGGCCCCATTACCAACTCTGGGGCGCCCCTGGGTCAAACATGCGGCGTGGGGATACGCGTCGGCCTCTGCCGCGCCATTTCTAGTTTTACATTAACTTCTTCATTTCTACACAGATTTACTTCAAATTGATACTGAACCTCTCTTATGACAATACGGTCAATCTCAACTATGCATGGCCCCATTACCAACCCTGGGGTGCCCTGCCCACATAGACCACACCCACCCAAAATTGCCTTTTACTATATTTTCTTCCTTTCTACACCGATTCACTTCTAATTGATACTGAACTTCTATAATGACAATACGGTCAATCTCAATTACGCATGGCCCCATTACCAACCCTGGGGCGCCCCTGGGTCAAACATGCGGCATGAGGATACGCGTCGGCCTCTGCCGCGCCATTTCTAGTTATGCTTTTTGGGGTCTGTTATGTCAAAACACTTGATTTGAGCCTCGCTCTGTGACAAAGGGGTTAAATGCAAAAAGTGCACTCTACAGGCTAATCAGGGACGACATTTTCTGCTTTAATGATTTTTCGGCGTAAGCTGCATAAGCCAGCTTTTCACCTTAGCCTGACCTTTGTAAGTGTCCAATAAAATTCCAATAAAATTTCCCGCGGCTAGGTACGAATGAATACACTTCATTTATTCCATTGGCTGATTTGAGTATACCACCAGAACATTGGAAACATATCCGCGTCTTTGTAACACTGTTTTACTGTATGAAACAATTTTATCTCGAATGAAAAGGCTTAATAGATAGAACAGTTTTACACTCAATTCTCGACATCAATACAGTTTGTGCGTACACCTTTTATTTTCAGAGTATTACCAGCGCAAGAGCGTTTATACTTAAAAGGCTATGTTCTCATATTTAGTACTTACTTCCTTATTCCTGTCAACATGTTAACATGTAAAAGTATAAAGAGCAATGGAAGCGAGGCCTCACTTTAAAGCATTGCATTTCAACCCGCGAGGTATATCGGGTCAATTCGCGGACATTCAGAGTTTATATACAGGTCATCACCGGAGTTGGCGGTCAGTAAAATAATCGTTATATAATAAAGACGCTATCCGTGAACTAGGTGACCTGGAATTTTCTTTAGACCAGAAATATGTTAAATGAAGATATTCAGCAATATAATTATGGTATGTAAATAATAGATTCTTAATGTGTTTTCAACAATACAATGATAAATATTATTGTTGATAAATTTAACAATAATTATTCGTCCATATTGCCTAATGTACTAAAGTGATATTATGAGCATGTAACAGTTTATAGGTGTCTATCGCAACCGTTGATTATTTTTGATGTTTCTACTTCATATACACTTATATTAATTAATGCAGCATCATCATACTAAAACAATATACCAGAAAGAGAAAAATAATGCATTTGAATATCAACCGTACTTTCGTTTGACAACTGATCATGCGTTTACGAGTTGAACCTAAATTTAGTTTTAGTGCAGATTTGTTCAAACGACACAAAGACACGAAATTGTTTTACGGATCATTTCAGCTTACAGGACTGGGTGGGTCACGTAAGAATATCGAATATAAAATATATTTTTATAAACAACTGGTAGCAAGGTGAGTTGCAGATAATTAATCAGTAACCACATTTTAACTAACTATTTTGACCTGTTAATTCTTTTCAGCTCAATTCAACAGTGCAAAATGCCCATAATATCACTTTAAGCATTAGCACGATGATAATTGATACTGTTAATAATCGAATCAAATAGCAATGCCCGACAAACCACTAAAACAGGTTTGTTCGAAGAACGCGCCTATAAATACGGATACTTCTCGTGTGGCCGGTTGACTCATATGTTTAAATTTCACTTCCATTCTTCTTTTGGTTTTCTGTTTTGTATCTATAGGTTTATGACCAGCAATATGTTATAATGTAAAATAAGCCGCGAAAACTCCCCGTAACATCCCGTACTGCGTGTGATGCAGCTAAGAACTGCACAGAAAAAGACATTCGCTATACTTGATCTCATTCATTAAACTATTTACGCCGTATATCTTTTTTAAAGATATTTCTTGTTTCATTTAAAGAAAGTCTCTTCTTAGCAAAATTCCAGTTTAGGCGGAAAAAGTCATCCCTTATTAGCCTGTGTGAACTGCACAGGCTTATCTGGGACAACACTTGACCCACATGCATTTAACCCCTTTTGCACAGAGCACAGCTCAATTATGTTTATATAATCCAATTGTTTACTGAATCACTGGCAGCCATCATGTGGGACATTAATTAAAAAGACTAATGTCCAAGTGGTATACATGTGTGCTATGATTTAGCTTCCGAGAGATTTGGGTTCAAATCTGGTCTAAGTGAGAGAAAATTATCATATTGATTTTCTTGATACTTTAATGTCCTCAGATCAAATCAAATGTTTAATTTTGTCCATAAATCATACTTTCAATGACTGAAAACATGTAACTGTAGTGCAATAAAAACTGAAAATAACAGGGCTACATCAATTTGAAAAGTATGCACACATTTTTGAAAATAATATTTTAAAAGAAAGGTATACATTGTGATACATGTTCATGCATTATCATTTTCTAAAACCTAAATGAGGCCGACAAGTATCCCCACGCCGCATGTTTGACCCAGGGGGTGCCCCAGGGTTGGTAATGGGGCCATGCATAGTTGAGATTGACTTTATTGTCATAAGAGATGTTCAGTATCAATTTGAGGTAAATCCGTGTAGAAATGAAGAAGTTTATGTAAAATAACATAAAAAAATGAGTGAAAATCTCTTACCCGGCCCCACCCCAACCCCCATTACTGTTGACCCAGGGATCAGATCAAAATTCCAAATAGTGCAAGGTCGCACATATATGCTCATAGCTACCATGTGTATAAGTTTCAAGGTTCTAGTGCTTATAGTGTAGGAGGTGATAGTGGCCAGGACAGAGGAACGGACAGACGGCGGAGATAACCACAATATCCCCATGCTTTTCAAAAAGCGTGGGGATAAGTTCAGTATCAATATGAAGTAAATCTGTGTAGAAATGACGAAGTTAATGTAATATAGTTTCAAGGTTCTAGTACTTAAATTGTAGGAGGAGATAGTGGCCAGGACAGACAGACAGACAGACAGACGGACGACGGAGATAACCACAATATCCCCACGCTTTTCAAAAAGCGTGGGAATAATAACCTAAAAAAATGAGTGCAAATCTCTGACCCGGCCCCACCCCAACCCCCATAACTTTTGACCCAGGGGTCAGATCAAAATTCCAAATAGTGCAGGGTCGCACATATGCTGATAGCTACCATGTGTGTAAGTTTCAAGGTTTTAGTGCTAATAGTGTAGGAGGAGATAGTGGCCAGGACGGACAACCGGACAGACGGCGGAGATAACCACAATATCCCCACGCTTTTCAAAAAGCGTGGGGATAATTACAGAAAACTGAGGTTTTACATTTGACAGCAAAATGCAAGTTATCCAAGCCTCAAAGAAAATTAGTGCGGGTGTTTTGTTAATCATAGGTTATTGGCTTGCTTGGTTTTGGGCTCAATTACAAAAACATATTTTATATATACTAGTCATTTTGACTGATTATTTTCTAATCATAAAGCAATTTATCATGAATATATCTGTATACATGTATCCCTGTTGGTTAATTGTTTGTAATTATCAGATAACATATAGTTGATAAGTGACTTGTCATAAAATTGTTTATTTTACAAATTTTTTATTTATCCTTGTTTATCAGTTAGTAAACATTATCATCTAATTGGACCATTATGATATTTATAATCAAAATGAAAAGTGTTAAGACTTCTTTGTGAATTGTCAATAAAAGGTTGATACACACACAAATTTTGACCCCTTTCACCTTGACCTTGAACTTAGGGTCCGCGTTCAGGTTTCGAAATCTGCGTGAAGGTTTCGAAAAATGCTCATAACTTCTATGTCACTTCAGATGTAGCCTTCATATTTGGTATGCATGTGTATCATGGACAAGGCCTTTCCATACATACACAAATTTTAACCCCTTTCACCTTGACCTTGAACTTAGGGTCCGCGTTTAGGTTTCAAAATCTGCAGATGTAACCTTCATATCTGGTATGCATGTGTTTATGGACAAGGCCTTTCCATACGCACATAAATTTTGACACCTTTCACCTTGACCTTGAACTTAGGGTCCGCGTTAAGGTTTCAAAATCTGCGTTTAGGTTTCAAAAAATGCTCATAACTTCTATGTCGTTTCAGATGTTACCTTCATATTTGGTATGCATGTGTTTATGGACAAGGCCTTTCCATACGCACACAAATTTTGACCCCTTTCTCCTTGACCTTGAACTTAGAGTCCGCGTTAAACCTTCATATTTGGTATGCAGGATCAAAGCGTTTTTCGGGGGCATATGTCATCCTATGGAGACAGCTCTTGTTTTACTCTTTAATTCCTTAATTTGCACAATGTCATTTTATTTGTGTTTTTTGCAATAATTAAATTCTTGCTCCTGGAAAACAGGGTTTAATGTATGTGCATAAAAGCCAAAAGTGTTGTTCCTGAATGCATAATGCACAGGCTAATCTGGGACTCTCAACACATTAAGCCCTATTTTCGAAGAGCAAGGCTTATTTTCCTTAAGCTTGACCTTGAACTTAGGGTCCGCGTTTAGGTTTCAAAATCTGCGTTTAGGTTTCGAAAAATGCTCATAACTTCAATATTGTTTCAGTCGTAACCTTTATATTTGGTATGCAAATGTATATGGACAAGGCCTTTCCATACGCACACAAATTTTGACCACTTTGTCCTTGACATTGAACGTAGGGTCCGCGTTTAACCTTCATATTTGGTATGCACTATCAAAGCGTTTTTCGGGGGCATATGTAATCTTATGGAGACAGCTCTTGTTTTACTCTTTGATTCCTTAATTTTACTCTTTAATTCCTTATTTTACTCTTTAATTCCTTAATTTGCACGATGTGCAAACATTTAAATGTCATTTTATTTGTGGTTTCTGCCATAAGTAAATTCTTATTCTGGGAAAACAGGGTTTAATGCCTGTGCATAAAAGCCAAAAGTGTTGTTCCTGAATGCATAATGCACAGGCTAATCTGGGACTTTTAACACATTAAGCCCTATTTTCCAAGAGCAAGGCTTATTTTCCTTTAGCTAATGTTAACTTGTTATATACTAGGTGGTGGGGACAGCAGCGATGACTCAAGTTCCAGTTCAGACTCTGAGGAAGAGGCTAAACCCAAACCTGGTATGTGAAATAGGTAAACCAGTCTCTGTGGCAGGCATACATTAAGCTGCGTTATGTGACAACTATGGCTTAATGCGTTTGCGTAAAGTGTTTTCTGTGGCAGTCATACATTGAGCTGCCTTATGTGACAACTATGGCTAAATGCGTTTGCGTAAAGTGTTTTCTGTGGCAGTCATACATTGAGCTGCGTTATGTTACAACTATGGCTAAATGCGTTTTCGTAAAGTGTTTTCCCAGTCATACATTGAGCTGCGTTATGTGACAACTATGGCTAAATGCGTTTGCGTAAAGTGTTTTCTGTGGCAGTCATACATTGAGCCGCGTTCTGTGACAGCTGGGGCTAAATGCGTTTGCGTAAAGTGTTTTCCCAGTCATACATTGAGCCGCGTTCTGTGACAACTATGGCTAAATGCGTTTGCGTAAAGTGTTTTCTGTGGCAGTCATACATTGAGCTGCCTTATGTGACAACTATGGCTAAATGCGTTTGCGTAAAGTGTTTTCCCAGTCATACATTGAGCCGCGTTCTGTGACAACTATGGCTAAATGCGTTTGCGTAAAGTGTTTCCCCAGTCATACATTGAGCCGCGTTCTGTGACAACTATGGCTAAATGCGTTTGCGTGAAGTGTTTTCCCAGTCATACATTGAGCCGCGTTCTGTGACAACTATGGCTAAATGCGTTTGCGTAAAGTGTTTTCCCAGTCATATATTGAGCCGCGTTCTGTGACAAATATGGCTAAATGCGTTTGCGTAGTGTTTTCCCAGTCATACATTGAGCCGCGTTCTGTGACAACTATGGCTAAATGCGTTTGCGTAAAGTGTTTTCCCAGTGGCTGAGTCATACATTGAGCCGCGTTATGTGACAACTATGGCTAAATGCGTTTGCGTAAAGTGTTTTCCCAGTTTAGCCAGATAAGTCAGCACAGGCTCATCAGGGGAGGTAACTTTTTGCCTTTATGGTATTTTTGTGAAAAAAGTCTCTTACTAGTAAAAATCCAGTTAACGCAAAAAGTGTTGTTCCAGATTAACCTGTGCATATTGTACTGGCTAATCTTGTTTGATACTATGCACATGCATTAAGCCTAGTTTTCTCAGAATACGACTCAATTAATGACTGGTCTCTCGGTCATCTAGTCTTGAAAGTCCTACTTAGAAAAAGTTAAAATGACCCGCCAAAATCAGCTACTGTAAAAGCAGTAATATTCATTGACATGAAATGTTGTCATTTTTAAAAAAGTACTTTTTTTGAACACGTACATGCGTGGAATTGGGATTTTGATGGAACAAAATGGTCTGTCAAAAGGTTATTTATTTGTGTTAAATTATTGGATCTGTCAACCCATGAAATTAACATATAATAATGTCCCACAAATAACACTGGTTATTACATAGAGGATACTTGTTCATGTCAGAGTAAGATCGTTTGTTATTTCACAAGTGATAATAGAAAATATATTTTCACAACTGGCGCAGCCACGAGTGAAAATATTATTTTTCTATGATCACTCGTGAAATAACAAACGATCTTACACTGATATGAACAAATTTTCTGTTTCTTTTATGCCCCCTTTTCAAGGAAATAATAAACAGCTGTTTCCCTTTCGCTGAACAGTTACCCTTTCTCGGAGTTTCTCCAGTGGCGTGCCTCAATACATTTAATACACAAAATGGCGTGATTAGTGTGACGAAATGACGTCATTATACCATTGAAATTCTCCAGTTAAACTCATTTACAATGTAAATAAACGGTGAAAAAGCATTAAATAAAAACAAAATTTGTTGGATTCAGTGAAATGTCGATTTTAATTCACTTGTGATGATCGAAAATATACATAACATTTTTATGATAATCTAAAAATAGAAAAAGGAGTTCTGAACATTTGTTCTTTTTATCGGTGAAAATAACAATTTGTTCTTTTCACTGCTGTTATTTCACTGCAGAAATGTCATATTTTATCATTAGGTATAAAAGAAAGTATATACTTTACTAGTAGTTTTTGGACTGTGCAGGGTTTTATTGGAATTGTCTATGGTTAATGGATTAAATTGAGATTTTGAACAGTGCTTTAATCCACCCAAAGGTATTAATAGAGCATGTTTCTGTTTGATTGTGCTATTAAACTAGGCCAATAGGCAAAGTGACATAGAAAGGGTTGGCGTCTCGATCCCTGAGTAACTAAAAAAGTGTTGAGAGGTTGATCAAACCCAGTAGGTGGATATAGGGCAATATTGGGAATTAGTGACATCATTTAATTGTCTTTGTCAAAAATAAAGTTTTGTTGCTATGGTTACAAAAATAAATGAAAACTAAAGTTGGATCTTGTAACAAATCAAAAAGACGTTTAGCAAGGTTGCTGAAACACTTTGTGTACTTAAAGTGCCATATGGTGAAATGCATAGTTTGGGCTGCTATGGATACAGAAGTAATTCAACATTCACCAGATAAATGCTGTTTTCTAAGTGACAATGCTCTTCTCCGTCATAAAATTGCAAACTCATTTAAACAATTTGCTTTTTAGTGGAATTCATATGTTTCTTGTAAATTGTTTCCATTTGTAATTTCAGTGGAGGACGGTCAAAACACTGTCTCTGCTCGCAAAAGTGCTCGCAATTTTTATGCCAAGAAGGTGGGCATATAGTGATCGCATTTCCGTCTGTCTGTCCGTCCGTCACACTTTTTTGAAAAATGCTCATAATTTCTATGTCGCTTCAGATGTAACCTTCATATTTGGTATGCATGTGTAGACAAGGCCTTTCCGTACGCACACAAATTTGGACCCCTTTGACTTTGACCTTGACATTAGGGTCCGCGTTAAGGTTTCAAAATCTGCGTTTAGGTTTCGAAAAATGCTCATAACTTCTATGTCGCTTCAGATGTAACCTTCATATTTGGTATGCATGTGTATATGGACAAGGCCTTTCCATACGAACCCAAATTTTGACCCCTTCTACCTTGACCTTGAACTTAGAGTCCGCATTTAACCTTCATATTTGGTATGCACTATCAATGCTTTTTTCGGGGGCAATATGTCATCCTATCGAGACAGCTCTTGTTTATAATTTAAAACATTATCAATTTATTCAGTTCATCTTTTTTATACCTCTTAATAACGCGTGTGATAATTTTTAGCCGGATTTTTTTCGAAAAAATCTCGGCTTATAGATTGATGTTGTCGGGCGGGCGGGGGGGCGGGCGGGCGGGCGGGCGGGGTGGCGGCGTGCTCGAAAATGTTAAAGTTCTTATTTCATGGTATAACTTTGGTATGCTTGGACCTAGAGTCTTCAAACTTGACATGAAGGTTGGCCAGGATTAACAGATGACCACTGGTCATTTCAAGGTCATTCATTTGAAGGTCAAGGTCACTGTGACCTTCAATATAAAAAATGTTAAAGTTCTTATAACTTTGGTATGCTTGGACCTAGAGTCTTGAAACTTGACATGAAGGTTGGCCATAACTAGTTAGTAACCACTGGTCATTTCAAGGTCATTCATTTGAAGGTCAAGGTCACTGTGACCTTGAATGTAAAAATGTTAAAGTTCTTATTTCATGGTATAACTTTGGTATGCTTGGACCTAGAGTCTTCAAACTTGACATGAAGGTTGGCCAGGATTAACAGATGACCACTGGTCATTTCAAGGTCATTCATTTGAAGGTGAAGGTCACTGTGACCTTCAATATAAAAATGTTAAAGTTGTTATAACTTTGGTATGCTTGGACCTAGAGTCTTGAAACTTGACATGAAGGTTGGCCAGAACTAGTAAGTAACCACTGGACATTTCAAGGTCATTCATTTGAAGGTCAAGGTCACTGTGACCTTGAATGTAAAAATGTTAAAGTTGTTATAACTTTGGTATGCTTGGACCTAGAGTCTTGAAACTTGACATGAAGGTTGGCCAGAACTAGTAAGTAACCACTGGACATTTCAAGGTCATTCATTTGAAGGTCAAGGTCACTGTGACCTTGAATGTAAAAATGTTAAAGTTCTTATTTCATGTTATAACTTTGGTATGCTTGTACCTAGAGTCTTCAAACTTGAAATAAAGATTGGCCAGTACTAGAAGATGACCACTGGTCATTTCAATGTCATTCATTTGAAGGTCAAGGTCACTGTGACCTTCAATGTTAAAATGTTAAAATTGTTATAACTTTGGTATGCTTGGACCTAGAATCTCAAACTTGACGTAAAGGTTTGCAAGCACACTTAGATGACCACTGGTCATTTCAAGGTCATTCATTTCAATGTCATTCATTTGAAGGTGAAGGTCACTGTGAACTTAAATGTTAAAATGTTAAAATTGTTGTAACTTTGGTATGCTTGGACCTAGAATCTCAAACTTTGCTCATGCCTTGAAAAGTACTTACATTTCATTTTGACCTTTGAACAATATTTCAGTAATTTAAGTATTGCATTGACAAAAACACGAAAGGTACTTTCCTGTCATTTAAATCAAAAATCCGGCTTCAGTGCGGTCATCTCCGACCGCGGAACTCTTGTCTTATTATTAAAGTGTAAAAACCTGTCAGATTTTACATCTAAAATTCATAATAGATTTAAATTTAACAATTTTCATTTTACACGAGTTTGTTACACCTTTTTACAAGTGTAAAACAATTCCTATTACATTTGAATATTTTAGAATATATAAACCCAAACCAGCAACAACTTCTGCAATATATAAACTTGTTAAATACTACTTTTTTTCAGAAAAAAACACACCATCAACAAACTTATTTGTATGTCCCCTAGTCTATACTGGGGGACATATTGTTTTTGCCCTCAACTATCTGTTTGTTTGTTTGTTTGCGTCAAACTTTAACATTGGCAATATTGAAGATAGCAACTTGATATTTGGCATGCATGTGTATCTCATGATGCTGCACAATTTGAGTGGTGAAAGGTCAAGGTTATCCTTCAAGGTCAAAGGTCAAATATATGGGGGGGGGGACATAGTGTTTCACAAACACATCTTGTTTTTATTATTTCTTGACTGGTAATTAATAATTTATATGTTGGTTGCAAAAGTAATAAGGTCTATGAAAAAAATGCTTCAAATTTATGACTGTAAATTGCCATATAATCATTGCTAACTATTTTGGTAGAAAATCAAATCCTATACAAGGATTAGCAAACTTCAACGTTATGAGTACTGCTTTGTTAGTTTAACATGGAATAGGACTGACAGATTGATAGAATGTTTAATGATACAATCTAAATCCATTTTTACAGCAAGTGCATGCATACATTTGAGCTGTTTTCTGGGAAAATTCAGATAGGGTAAGGGTAAGGTATGGGTTTATGCCCCGAATGATCGGGGGTATATTGTTTTTGGCCTGTCTGTCTGTCATTCTGTCCCAAAACATTAACCTTGGTCATATCTTTTGCAATATTGAAGATAGCAACTTGATAGTTGGCATGCATATGTATCTCATGGAGCTGCACATTTTGAGTGGTGAAAGGTCAAGGTTAAGGTCATCCTTCAAGGTCGAAGGTCAAATATATGGCTTCAAAGCGGCACAGTAGGTGGCATTGTGTTTCATAAACACAGCTGTTGTTTCTTGTTAACTTTAATTTTGTTATTTTTAGCTCACCTGAGCACAACATGCTCATGGCGAGCTTTTGGGATCACTTTTTGTGCGTCGTCTGTCGTGCGTCATCCGTCGTCAACATTTTGCCTCTACACTCTAGAGGCCACATTTTTTGTCTGATCTCATGAAACTGGGTCCAAAGATTTGTCCCAATTGTTTAACAAACACAGCTCTTGTTTCTTGTTAACTTTAATTTTATTATTTTTAGCTCACCTGAGCACATCGTGCACATGGTGAGCTTTTGGAATCAATTTGTGTGCATGGTGAGCTTTTGGAATCAATTTGTGTGCGTCGTGCGTCGTCCGTTGTCAACATTTTGCCTTGTTAACACTCTAGAGGCCACATTTTTAGCTCACCTGAGCACAATGTGCTCATGGTGAGCTTTTGTGATCGCCTTTTGTCCGTAGTGCAGCATCAACATTTGCCTTGTTAACACCTTAGAGGCCACTTTTATTGTCCAATCTTAATGAAATTTGGACAGAAGATTGGTCTCTATGATATCTTGATGATTTCCAAAATGGATACGTTTGCTTGAAAAACATGGCTGCAAAGTGGCGGGGCATTTTTCCTTATATGGCTATATCTGGCTATAGTAAAACCTTGTTAACACTCTAGAGGCAACATTAATTGTCAGATCTGTATGAAACTTGGTCAAAAGATTCATCCAATTAATATCTTAGACGAGTTCGAAAATGATGCCAGTTGGTTAAAAAACATGGCCGCCAAGGGGCGGGGCATATTTCCTTATATGGCTGTAGTAAAACCTTGTTAACCCTCTAGAGGCCACATTTATTGTTCGATCATCATGAAACTTGGTCAGAAAAATGGTTCCAGTTGCTTAAAAAAAATGGCCACCAGGGTGCGGGGCATTTTTCCTAATACGGCTATAAATGGCTTAAGTAAAACCTTGTTAATACTCTAGAGGCCACATTTATTGTCCGATCTTCATGAAACTTGGTCAGAAGATTTGTCCCAATGATATCTTAAATGAGTTCGAAAATGGTTGCGGTTGGTTGAAAAACATGGCCACCAAGGGGGCGGGGAATTTTTCCTTATATAGCTTTAGTTAAACTTTGTTAACACTCTTGAGGCCACATTTATTGTCCAATCTTCATGGAATATGGTCAGAAGATAATTGGTCTTAATGATATCGTGCAAGAGTTCGATAATGGTTACATTTGCTTGAAAAACATGGCTGCCAAGGGGCCGGGGCATTTTTCCTTATTATGGCTATATATGGCTATAGTAAAGCCTTTATTGTCGGATCTTCTTGAAACTTGGTCAGAAGATTCATCCTAATAATTTCTTGGACGAGTACGAAAATGAAGCCAGTCTGTTGAAAAATATGGCCACCAGGGGGCGGGGCATTTTTCCCTATATTGCTATAGTAAAACCTTGTTAACACTCTAGAGGCCACATTTATTTTCAGATAATCGTGAAACATGGTCAGAAGATTTCTCCCAATGATATCTTGGAGGAGTTTGAAAATGGTTCCGGTTGTTATAAAAACATGGCCACCAGGGGGCGTAGCATTTTTCCTAATATGGCTACATATGGCTTTTGTAAAACCTTGTTAACATTCCAGTGGCCACATTTATTGTCCGATCTTCATGAAACTTGGTCAGGAGATTTTTTCCAATGATATCTTGGATTAGTTCCAAAATGGTTCTGGTTGGTTGAAAAACATGGCTGCCAAGGGGGAGGGGCATTTTTCCTTATATAGCTATAGTAAAACCTTGTTAACTCTCTAGAGGCCTCATTTATGAAACTTGGTCAGAAGATTTGTCGAAATAATATCTTGGACAAGTTCGAAAATGGTTCCCGTTTCTTGAAAAACATGGGCACCAGGGGCGGGGCATTTTTCTTTTTATGGCTTTATATGGCTTTAGTAAAATTCTAAAGGCCACAGTTATAGTCCGATCTTCATGAAACTTTGTCAAAAGATTCATCCTAATTATATGTTGGACGAGTTTGAAAATGGTTCGGGTTGGTTGAAAAACATGTACAACTAAGGGCCCAGGGGGCAGGGCACTCTCTAGATGCCACATTTATTGTCTGACCATCATGAAACTTGGTCAGAAGAGTTCGAAAATGGTTCCAGTCGCTTGAAAATCATGGCCACCAGGGGCATTTTTCCTTATTTGGCTATACATTGCTTTAGTAAAACTTGTTAACACTCTAAAGGCCACATTTATTGTCCTATCTTCATGAAACTTGGTCAGAAGATTTTGCCTAATATTATTTTGGATGAGTTTGAAAATGATTCCGGTTGGTTGAAAAACATGGCCCCCGGGGGTGGGGAATTTATCGTTATATGTATAGTAAAACCTTGTTAACACTATAGAGGCCACATTTAATTCTGATGATGATTGGTTGGTGTTTAACAACAGTCCAATCTCATGAATTTTGGTCAGAAGATTTGTCCCAATGATATCTTGGATGAGTTCGAAAATAGTTGAGGTTGGTTGAAAAACATGGCAGCCAGGGGGCAGGGCAGTTTTCCTTATATGGCTCAAGTACAACCAATATACGCTTCGAATCAAATGTATGCATATTATGACATTCATTATCTTCATGCATTTAAATTAATTCTGATTATAATATAGTACAATTTCGACAAAAACATTGGTGATGTTTTTTTCCTTTCTGAGGATGATCGGTTGGTGATTTACAGCAACAAACATGTTTTATGCTATCTGAATACATGTAGTCTTTATTAATTAAAAAAAAAAGTTTTATGTAGTAATAATTATTTGGCAGAAGATAACTAAGGGGAGAAAAAACTGTTTATAACTTAAATTTTCTGACCTCCTATCATGAATGCACTCTTAATTTCTCCCACTGACCCATTTAGCCACATGCATAACAGTACAAATCAATACACATCTCAGAGTGATCCTAGTTTTTAGCTCACCTGAGCACAACATGCTCATGGTGAGCTTTTGTGATCGCCTTTTGTCCGTCGTGCGTCGTCAACATTTTGCCTTGTGAACACTCTAGAGGCAACATTTTTTGTCTGATCTTCATGAAATTTGGTCAGAACATTTGTCCCATTGATACCTCAACTGAGATCGAAACTGGGTCATGCCGGGTCAAAAACTAGGTCACTAGGTCAAAAAAAAGAAAACCTTGTGAACACTGTAGACGTCACATTTGATGCCCAATCTTCATGTAACTTTGTCAAAATGTTTGTCTAAATGACATCTCGGACGAGTTCGAAAATGGTCCAGATCGGTGAAAAAACATGGCCCCCAGGGGGCGGGGCAGTTTTCCTTATATGGCTATAGTAAAAGCTTGTTAACACTCTAGTGGCCACATTTTTGTCCAATCTTCATGAAATTTGGTCAGAAGATTGCAGGTCTGTATGATATCTTGGATGAGTTCGAAAATGGATACGTTTGCTTGAAAAACATGGCTGCAAAGGGGCGGGCATTTTTCCTTATATGGCTATATATGGCTATAGTAAAACCTTGTGAACACTCTAGAGTTTACATTTATTGTTCAATCTTTATGAAATTTGGTCAGAAGATTGGTCTCAATGATATCTTGGATGAGTTGAAAAATGGTTACGTTTGCTTGAAAAACATGGCTGCCAACGGGTGGGGCATTTTTCCTTATATGGCTATATATGGCTATAGTAAAATCTTGTTAACACTCTAGAGACCACATTTATTGTCTGATCTTAATGAAACTTGGTCAGAAGATTCATTCTTATAATACCTTGAACAAGTTAAAAAAATGATATTGCCCGTTGGTTGAAAAACATGGCCGCCAGGGGGCGGGGCATTTTTCCTTATATGGCTATAGTAAAACCTTGTTAACGCTCTAGAGGCCACATTTATTGTCCGATCATAATAAAACTTGGTCAGAAGATTTGTCCCAATGATATCTTAGATGAGTTAAAAAGTCGTTTTGGTTGGTTAAAAAACACATGGGGTGGGGCATATTTCCTTATATGGCTATAGTAAAACCTTGTTTACACTCTAGAGGCCACATTTATTGTCTGATCTTCTAAACTTGGTCAGAAGATTTGCCCCAATGATATCTTGGACGAGTTCATAAATTGTTCCAGTTGGTTGGAAAACATGGCCATCAGGGGGCGGGGCATTTTTCCTTATTTGGCTATTGTAAAAACTTGTTAACACTATTAAAAGTCACATTTATTGTCCAATCTTCATGAAACTTGGTCAGAATATTACCTCGATGTGTACAAAAATAGTCCTGGTGTGTTGAAAAACGCGGCCGTCAGGGTGTTGACTATTCATGAAAGTTGGTTAGAACATTTGTTCTAATGACATCTTGGGATGCACAGAACAGGTCAGTTCCTTTGAATCTCAGGTGAGCGACTTTGGGCTTTTCAGGCCCTCTTGTTTTTAATTTGGTTTTCTAAAGGACTACAAGGCTTCATAGTGCGTATTTGAGTGGTCAATAGAGCTGAAACCATTCGGTTCGATGCATCAAAAAACTGGTTCAACGCTGCCGATTCGATTTTGATACCAATACGGCCAATTTCAATTCACTGCAATCCTGATTGATCAGCATTTTAAACCTTACTTTCCAAATCCGTCGTCTAAACTTTCTTGTCATTTGTAATACCTCTTGTGATTGGTCAGTAGCCAATATGGCATCCAATGAATGAATGAATAACATGCTTAGCATTACATCAGCCGGTAAAATGGCTTCTTAAACCACGCTGAAAGACGCACTGCCAAAATAAAAATAAAAAGTATGGGGACATTATGGGTTTCGCGAAGGTTCTGATGCAAAGGCAACTTGCAAAACGTGTTTTGTTGACGTTAGTTGAAATCAGTCAGTTGATGTTTTTACTTAACTGTGTTCATTCTGTTAAGAAGTCAACTGGAAGTTGTTTATATACTTGCATGTTTGTTTTTGTTTTGTTTTTCTGTTAAACACATGTGATAGATTGTGCATTTTATGTTATTTAAAAATAACTCATCAAGTAGTTTTGTTCAATAAATTTGTTTCTTATAAAACAATGTGCGTTTTTAAGCTTTATTTAAAAAATTAAACACTTTAAATGTACAACATTATGACTTAATAAGTTAATAACAAATACCAAAAATATTTATTCATGCCCTGGACAAACCAAACATGAAATAGTTTGCAAAATAAGCTGCAAATAGTTTAATTTGAATCGAATTGAAAATAATAGAATCGGACCATTTGGTATCAAAATCGAATCGAATCTAATGATTTGTGAATCGTTACAGCTCTAGTGGTCAAGGGTGAACAATAGCCTTTGTCACTAGTTTGGTTGTAATAATACTTAGCTTTTGATGCTATACTTATCCACTTTTTGTTTGTTATGATACTGTCAAATCATTGATACTTATCAGCATGAAATTTCATGGTTTTTAAAAAATCCTTTTTTTGTGGACACGTAAATTTGTGGATTTTAGATTTTTGCAAAAGATATAAGTAATTTGCATCGGTCAACTTACGAAATTCATGAAAATTTATGTCTCTCTAATAATGAGGATTTTACAGTACTTAAATAGGTTTTTCAGGTTTTATTTTAAGGATCTAAAGCTGTTTGTCATTATAATTTGGCTTCATTGCATATGTGAATGAGTGTGCAGGGTTGCCACTTATCTTGAAAAGTCGGGAAAATGTGATTTTTTTTCAAGGTCAGAAAAAAATCAGGATATTAAAAAAAAAAATTGGTCAGTGAAAAATGAAATTTCTGAAGTCAGGAAAAATAAAATTTTGGGTCAATGCATAAGTTATTTAGTGGCTATGGCATTCTTCGGGTATCATTTGTTTAAGTGGATTCAACAGTATATTTTTTATTTGAAATGTTTTTACTATTTCTATGGACATAGAACATTAACATGTGTAAAGCATGTTCAAAAATGTAAGTTTATCTTCTTTTTTTTATCTTTGATTAATTTTTTGTATCCTTGAGGGTAGAAAGGCTCTGCAACGCTCGCCCCCAGAGCTGATTAATTCTATTTTTTATGCTTTGCAGGATAATCAGAGATGACAGCATGAAAGAGCAATACTATCTTTACTTATTTATTCCAGTTATCAAGAAGACCTGCTTCTACTCCTAACTGCACGATTTTCATGTATTAACCTACCATATATCACAGATCACAAATTGATTTTCTCTTCTTTAAAATAAACATAAAATGGGTGGATTTGGTCGGCTGTATTGGGAGAAGGAGGCCGAATTTGTTGCAAAATTAAACAAGTCAGTGAAAACCAAGATTTGGTCAGGGAAAAGCCAGTGAAAAGTCAGAGAATTTTATTTCATCAGGTTGGTGGCAACCCTACCAGTGTGATCGGTTCCCGTGCCAGAATGGAGCCATATGCCAGAATCTACCTGGAACATTCAAGTGTATATGTGCTGAGGGTTGGGAGGGAACCAACTGTCAAATTGGTGCGTAGTCTTTTAAATTAAAACCTATTTATGTTAGCTTGATTGCATCGAAAGCCAAAGGAAATGTTCTTGAGTCTGTTTCCTGGGTAGAACCAGTACTTGGTGTTTTTTGGGAAAATGCAAAGAAGACTCCCACTTTGGGTATTGAATCTATGTAGTCCTGGACTCAAGATGGAAACCATATCCACTGAGCCATGAGGACCTGTTAGTAGTTGTTAAATCAATAAATAAAAACAAAAGTGATAGCCCAAACTTGTAATTTTTAGTTGCATGCTACAATTATAATGAAAATAACAATTTAACGCCCAGTTAAGCTTTCAGCTGTTAATTTTGGGATGAAGTTATTAATGTGAGTTAACGTTTAACTCTGATATATATATGTGTTAATTTAAACAAATGTGTATTCTCAATTAAATTGCATGGATTTTTCATAATATTCTTGCGTTTCAATACAGACGCATGCTGTGTAGATAACACTGTATGATGTCTATTTTAGACATCAACGAATGCAGACTGTTCGCCCCTTGCCTCCATAATGGCATCTGCTACAATGGAGCAGGCACATACTCCTGCCAGTGTGCTCGAGGCTGGTCTGGAAAGAACTGTGAAATCGGTAAGATGCATTTCAGGGCATTTACTTCTGCTTTTTATGCCCCCCTTCGAAAAAGAGGGGGTATATTGTTTTGCATATGTCGGTCCATCCTTCCGTCCATTGAATGGTTTCCGGATGATAACTCAAGAATGCTTATGCCTAGGATCATGAAACTTCGAAGGTACATTGATCATTACTTGTAGATGACCCCTATAGATTTTCAGGTCACTAGGTCAAAGGTCAAGGTCATGGTGACTAGAACCAGTAAAATGGTTTCTGGATGATAACTCAAGAATGCTTACGCCTAGGATCATGAAACTTTATAGGTACATTGATCATGACTTGCAGATGACCCCTATAGATTTTCAGGTCACTAGGTCCAAGGTCAAGGTTCCTGTGACTTGACACAGAAAAATGGTTTCGGGATGATAACTCAAGAACGCTTACGCCTAGGATCATGAAACTTCATAGGTACATTGATCATGACTTGCAGATGACCCCTATTGATTTTCAGGTCACTAGGTCAAAGGTAAAGGTCACGGTGACTCGAACCAGTAAATTGTTTTCTGGATGATAACTCAAGAACGCTTACGCCTAGGTTCATAAAACTTCATAGGTACATTGATCATGACGCGCAGATGACCCCTATTGATTTTCTGGTCACTAAGTCCAAGGTCATGGTGACTCGAACCAGTAAAATGGTTTTCGGATGATAACTCAAGAACGCTTACGCCTAGGATCACGAAACTTTATAGGTACATTGATCATGACTCGCAGATGACCCCTATTGATTTTCAGGTCACTAGGTCAAAGGTCAAGGTCATGGTGACTTGACACAGTAAAATGGTTTCCGGATGATAACTCAAGAAAGCTTACACCTAGGATCATGAAACTTCATAGGTACATTGATCATGACTTGCAGATGACCCCTATTGATTTTCAGGTCACTAGGTCAAAGGTCAAGGTCACAGTGCCAAAAAACGTATTCACACAATGGCTGCCACTACAACTGACAGCCCATATTGGGGGCATGTTTTACAAACAGCCCTTGTTTAAATATTTGTTTCTGTTTAATTATTTCATCTGTGGTTGAAGCACAATAACAAGTGCTTTTTATCCCCCACCATATTAAGGAGGAGGGATTTAGAATTAGCATTGTCCGTTGGTCATTCCATCCATCCATCACCTGTCATTCCATCCGTCCACCCGTCATTCCATCAGTCTGTCCGTCATTCCGTCCATCCATCATTCTGTCTGTCAGTCTGTCACAAATTTTTTGTAATTTGCGGGGATATCAATTTAACGAATTTGCTTGTTTATCATTGATTTGCAACTGAGAGGAGTGCATTGAAGCTGTAATTTTTCATTTTTGACAATGCTGGAACAGCATCGTCCAAGGTATGATAACCATCAAAAAAAAATTCACAATGACGACCTATGTAAAAGACCGAGCCAGTCCGATTGAGATAACTCGATTTTTCAGTTACTTCCCTTTTGCATTCGCCACTGCGTAGGAGATTGCTCGTCATTGATAACATTCTCCTAGCAGAGTTGTCATTCGTGTTTCAACATTCAACAATGGCCGCCCCCATGAGAGTCTCGATTCAAAACTTTCTTACTGCATAAATTGGCTTGTTTCGCTATTTAGAAGCTGTCATTTAGGATATATGAATTATTTATTCACTAAATCTCCGCTTATGACAACAATAGTTGGAATTCGAAGGATATATACTCGATGTGAATGAAGGACTTTCTGGATCGTAACAGCTTGACACAGCAAAACTGGCATACTGGTATTTTTAGTTATCAATATAAGCCACATTGTGCTTTATAAATTGTATTCGAGCATTTTGCGACTTATTGAATGACTATGATACCCGATATCAACATTTCATCGGGGATTTGCAGATCACCAAGCTGTCCTGAAATTCAACATTGATTTCAAACTCTTAACTGGTTTGTACTCTTTCTTAGTGTTGGTACTTTTTATCATTTTAAAGTTAAATGAAATGTGTCACAGTAAAAGAGACATAAAGGCGATTGTGGCCACTTTGGATCTAGATCAGCCTGCAGTCGCTTGAAAGCTGTTTGCTTAAAAGCGTTTTTCTGACAATAACAAATAATTCAATTGGATACTGACTGCGCTTTTCCTGTGACCTGGCTCAAATAATAGAATTGTCATTAATCAAATTATTTATTTCGAACATTAATCAATTGTTTTTCTTGTCCCTCGGGATCAATGACTCCAGCACTTTCCTGTTGAGAATTGAATACTGCTAAAGGCGATGCTAGGGGGCGTGAGAGATGTTGCACCTTCCAGTATCGCTCGATTGTTCATTGTCAGCTCGGGTACTACGTACATGTACCCCGGGTACTCTTAAGTATACTTACATGTATCCCGGGTACGTTAAATATACTAAAATGTACCCGGGAAATTTAACCCTAAATCAGTCGTTGTCGACTATTTTTTTGTAATAATTATATATACACATTTATGTCAATTTTCTGTAGAATGGCCTCTATATTATCGGAACACATACTCAAAAAGCATGTTGATGCAGTGTTTTTTGAAGAGAAGTGTGTTTAAGATAATCGGTTGCGCGTTTTACGACATCGGATTTTGGGCGCGAATACAACTCGGGTACAGTCTAATATGGACCGAGTACAATTACGTTTATTTACCGTACTTGGGGTACATGTAAGTATACTTAGAGTACCCAGGGTACATGTAAGTATACTTAAGAGTACCCGGGGTACATGTAAGTAGTACCAGAGCCGACAATGACCAATCAAGCTCCATTATTCCTCATGAACCGACTTAAAAAACCAAGTCGGCAATATTTGACTTAATTTTTGGTTTGGTTGCTCTCGAGGGATCGAAAATTTCAGAATCTTCCTAAAAGCCCTACAGGTTTGATCCCCAGAAGCGACATTGAAAACTAGCATACTTTGTTATCTAAAAGGTTGCTAAACCTGATATACAATGATAATGTGAATTTTCTCTCACATGATGTTCATCAGTCATATATAAAAACTTACAGCAATAGTAAACAACTGGACAATAATTAATGAACGCATCTTTCATTTGTCTTTGACACTTTGATTTTGACATGGCCTAGATTTAAATATGTGACTGGACTTTACCAGCACTCTTGTAACAGAGCTAAAGTTTAAATGTACCATTGAAGATCACCTAAATCCAAATTTGCTATTATAGACGTGTGGAAAAGTTTAAGGGTGTGACAAGTAAGCAAAAATTGGTCATTACCCAGAGGCCACAACTGAACTATGACTGTATTAAAACAAGAAAAATCAGTGCCTGATTTAGATTTCCTTAGATAGTTCAATAAAAACTAATTTCATAAGCCTGGTAACATTTTAACGGTAATGCTACCAATGTGTCACACCAGGGCCTTGAATTTGAAATCTAGGACATGCATGGTCATTTCTTCATGAAATCAGGACACAAAATTGTATTTTAAGTCCTTAATTGACCTGGCTATAGTTCTCAGATTATTATAAGCTCAATCAGTATATTTATATCATTATTTATGTTTTGTGTATTGTAAACATATACACAATCATGCAGTTACATGATAGCAATAAATAATATCAAAGCTACCCATACTATAAAGGTCATTGACAAAGCCTATGGTCAAAATGTGAACACATTGAGTGTAATCGCCCTCTCGTGCCAGCAAAAACAACACGTTGACAGGTTGTCATTTTTGACAGCTCTACTTTCACATTCATTTTGTGATATCAAACTATTAACAATTATGTGGCTGAGAAAAATTTCGCCATTGCTTTTTATGCCCCCCGGTAGGGTGGCCTATATCAGTTGAACTGTCAGTCAGTCAGTCAGTCAGTGTGTCAGTCTGTCCGTCCGTCCGAAAACTTTAATGGCCATAACTTTTTTAATATTGAACATAGCAACTTGATATTTGGCATACATGTGCATCTCATGGAGCTGCACATTTTCAGTTGTGAAAGGTGAAGGTCATCCTTCAAGGTCAAATGTCAAATATAAAGCGTCTGTCTGTCTGTCCGAAAACTTTAACATTGGCCATAAATTTTTTAATATTGGGGTGCATGCGTATCTCATAGAGCTGCACATATTGATTGGTGAAAGGTCAAGGTCATTCTTCAAGGTCAAGGTCAAAGGTAAAATTTTGCAATATTGAAGATAGCAATATTCGGCATGCATGTGTATGTCATGGAGCTGCACATTTTGAGTGGTGAAAGGTCAAGGTCATCCTTCAAGGTCAAAGGTAAAATATATGGCTTCAAAGCTGCGCAGCAGGGGGCACAAACACAGCTCTTGTTTGATATATTTTCTGCACATTTCTTCAAAAAACTTACATCAATACACGATTTTCTTCATTAATTCAATAATTCCTGACAGACTTGTGTACATATTTCGCTTACATTTTGACGCGCGTAGGTAGGACCGAATTACCGCTTCCGAAATGTGTATTCATACTATTGCCTGCGAGGAACTTATCTGATGTTTTACGGAAAGGGCCGAAAATGTGCGAGTGTGGGTCAAGTTCCCCACAGGTACTACTTTTCCCCAATTTTTTTTCCGTACCTAAAATTTTTCGTACCCAATTTTTTTTCGTACCCATTTTTTTTTTGTACCCAATTTTTTTTTCATCCCCAATTGTTTGTTCGTACCCAAAATTTTTTCGGTCCCAATTTTTTTGTTCCCAAATATTTTTTCGTACCCTAATTTGTTTTCATACCCAAATTTTTGTCGCAAATTTTTTGTACCAAATTTTTTTTTCTTACCTGCAACATACACAGTTGTGGTGAATGTTGTGATGTAGATAAACTTAACTTGATGCTTTTATATCCATCCTCTCAAAAGCATCGTCACACCAGTATTGTCAGTACTTTGATTTGAATTATAGTTGATATAATGCCTTAAAAAGGCAGTGGGGATCAAAATAGACGAGTTTCTATTTGAAGACGAACATACGTGAATGTTTCAAGTTTTATAGGGATGGGTTTATGAGATGCTACAAATAGAAAAAAAAAAAACGAGAATTGATTACCAAAACATGTGCATTTTATTATTTCATATTCAGACGTGAACGAGTGTCTGCAGCAGCCTTGCCAGAATGATGCTACTTGTCTGAACACAAAGGGCTCCTACACGTGTCAGTGTGTCCGTGGATGGACCGGACCCACCTGCGCCATGGACATCAACGAGTGCATGGGCGTGCGCTGCGAGAATGGGGGCACCTGCTTCAACACACCAGGCTCGTACAAGTGTATTTGTACCCCTGGGTGGACTGGAAAACTATGCAACATTGGTAATTTGTGCATGGTTGATTTTATATTGCAATACAAAAAGTTGCCGTTGTGCATAACATGTCCATACAGCACAAGGAGGTCACAGGTTTGATTTCCATGGTGGGAGTGTTCTTTAAATCTCCCCAAGGAAACTAAGTACTGGTTCTACCCAGAAACTTAACTCGAGACCTTCTTAATTTGCCTTCGGCTTTCAATAGAATCAAACTAAAATAAATAGTTTTAAATTAAAAAACATATTGCAATATTTTATACTCTTCTTACATGTGTTTTTGTTTACTGGTCTTGAATATAAAATAGAGGTGAATGTGTTTATCTTTCTGTATGCTCTTTTAGATAGAATATATATATTTTTATTACATTATGGCAAGTTTATAGTCAAAGAAATTTCCGTTTTCAAGATTAAAACAGCTTACTATGTACAAGATCATTATGAGCTTCTGTGATTGGCCACTGTAATCCAATGACGATGTGCATCACCATGATCACATAGCCACTTTCCTTTCAAATAATGATTAATACATGTATATATATATATGAGCCATGCTGTGTGAAAAGGGGCTTTAATGCATGTGCCTTAAAAGTGATCCCAGATTAGCCTATGCAGTCTGCACAGGCTAATCAGAGACAACACTTTCCGATTAAACTGGATTTTTGCTTAGAAGAGACTTTCTTTAAACGAAAAATATCATAAAAACAAAAAGTGTTGTCCCTGATGAGCTAATCTGGGAGAACACTTTACATACATGTATTAAAGCCCCTTTAACAAAGCATTGTCCATATATACATTAAAATCTCAATAACATAAACAGGTAACTTTCAGATATTGATGAATGCCTGACAGTGACATGCTTGAACGGTGGCACTTGTATACATGAGATTGGCAAATACAGGTGTGAGTGTGCACCTGGTTACAAGGGAGACACATGTGCCTTTGGTACGCACTTTTCATTCAAACCAATCATCTTAAGGCAATATCATGAAACAATGAATTTTAATGCTGTTTTGCGCTTATGCACCTTTTTTCGCCAGTTTATATAAATCAAGTTCTAATTTGTGTTTTCAGTTACATTTAAATTCATCAAAAATGTTTTCCAATTTAATTCAGCCATCCTCTTTTTATAAGTCTATGTTCTAAGAAAATATATTATACACACATTTTGGGCTTGCAATTGTTACACAGAATAATCTACTTTTATTCAGGTAAAATGATAAATTTTTCAGCCTTCATTTATGAAGTTAACGATTCAGGTTGGGGAATATGGGCCCTGGTGACTGTTAATCTATAACAGTTATGTTCAAGCTGCATTTATTACCTGCAGATATCAACGAGTGCCTCCAGAACCCGTGTCTCAACAAGGGCACCTGCTCTAACACTGAGGGCTCGTATAAGTGTTCATGTCCCAAGGGATGGAGAGGCGCTAACTGTGAATATGGTATAAAACAGCTTCATTAATTGAGACTTGTGATGTAAAAAAAGTGGTTTAATGCATGTGCGTAAAGTGTCCTCCCAGATTAGCCTGTGCAGTCCACACAGGCTAATAAGGGACGACACTTTCCGCTTTTATGATATTTTCTGTTTAAAGAAAGTTTCTTCTTAGCAAAAATCTAGTTTAGGAGGAAAGTGTCGTCGCTGATTAGCCTGACACTTTACACACATGCATTAAACACCTTTTCACAAAGTACGGCTCAATTAATCCTTTACCACTCAGATGCACTCTTTGACCCATTTGAAGTCCTTGAGAAAATCAAATTACATTTTAGACCTTTCTTACTAGATTCAAGTTTCAAAGACTTCATTTCCAAACCATAGCATACTGATGAGCAGCAAATAGGTTTCATAGCCATTTTTGCTTAGCTTCTGAGCTGGAAAAAATAAAACTCCAGCCAGATGTAACTTTTATTTCTTAAGTAAGTTGTTCTCTTTTTTTCATATATTTCCATTAGAACCAAATGAAATGTGAATATATGCACTCATGCGATAGTCTTTATCTTTAGAAACCAAACATACACCCATATATATAAGAATGGAAAAATTAAAAAAATACATAACTTATGTTAACTTTGTTTCTACAATATGAATATCGGTTAAATCCACAAATCAATATGAGTCAATGTGTTTTGTTTTTTAAAACTTCTTTATCACCTGTAATCAACACATCATTGTGAATCATTAAGAACCAATGATAAATCTTTATGAAACTGTTGCAATTTATTATTACCAAATAAATATTAAGGTGTATAATTGCTATTTCTTACCTAATAAATTACAAGTTCCATTTTGTGATGCAAATGATAGCCAGTATCAAAGGTCTCTTCTTGTCTACGCATATTGACATGTTATATGCTTCACTGCCAAAATATGCTAAATGTCCTGTTTCATTGTTATCTCCTCTTTCCATTTTACAATGTTAACTCCCCTTTTCAGACAATAATGAATGTGAGATGAGCCCTTGTCTGAATGGCGCGGTGTGCATCAACAATGCAGGATCATACCAGTGCCAGTGTCCAGCGGGATACACCGGCCTCAACTGCGATATTGGTACACAGTACTCGTACAATTTGTGTTATACCTCTTAGATACATGTTTTCATGCATTTATATTCACTTATAAAGTTAAATTTAATTTAAGATATTTTTTACTAGATTCAAATTTTAAAGGCATCATTTCCAACCCTTAGATACTGATGAGCAGCAAACAGCATAGAACCTGAACAGACTGCGAGTTACTCGCAGGCTGTTCTGGTTTTATGCTGGTTGCAAAAGCCATTTTCTCTTTGCTTCTTATGGGGGAAAGCGTTAAACAATTAAGGGCCCAGAATGAAGGACATTCTCATTTTTAGCTCACCTGAGCACAATGTGCTCATGGTGAGCTTTTGTGATCGCCTTTTGTCTGTCGTGCGGTGTGTGTTGTGCGGCGTCAACATATGCCTTGTTAACACTTTAGAGGCCACATTTATTGCCCAATCTTCATGAAATTTGGTCAGAAGATTGGTCGCAATGATATCTTGGATGAGTTCAAAAATGATTACGTTTGCTTGAGAAAAAAAAACATGGCTGCCAAGGGGTGGGGCATTTTTCTGTATATGACTATATATGGCTGTAGTAAAACCTTGTTAACACTCTAGAGACCACATTTATTGTCCAATCTTAATGAAACTTGGTTAGAAGATTTATCCCAATAATATGTTGGACGAGTTCGAAAATGGTGCCAGTTAGTTGAAAAACATGACAGCCAGGGGGCGGGGCATTTTTCCTTATATGGCTATAGCAAAACCTTGTTAACACTCTAGAGGCCACATTTATTGTCCAATCATCATGAAACTTGGTCTTAAGATGTGTCCCAATGATATCTTGGACAAGTATGAAAATGGTTACGGTTGCTTTATAAACATGACCACCAGGGGGCGGGGCATTTTTTCTTATATGGCTATATATTGCTTTTGTAAAACCTTGTTAACACTCTAGAGGCAACATTTATTATTTGATCTTCATGAAACTTTGTCAGAATATTTGTCCCAATGATATCTTGGATGAGTTGGAAAATGGTTCCAGATGGTTGAAAAACATGGCCACCAGGGGGTGGGGCATTTTTCCTTACATGGCTATTGTAAACCCTTTTTTACACTCTAGTTAATTAAATATTCTTGAAGTTTAATGCAGTAATATTTATTTCGCAGTAAATGACTTAAGGGAGAAAAAACTGTTCATAGCTTGAATTGTTTGAATTCCAATCATGAATGCACACTTAATTACTCCAACTGACCCTTATCAGCTGCCTTAGCACAAATCAAAATGCATCTCTGAGTGAACCTTGATGTTCTATTTTAAGATCAGCAACTTGATACCTTGGTGTGCTATTTCTTTGATGTGTGGCACCATAGATAAGAGAAGATATAATTTTTGAGTTACACAGTTTATTGATGAAGTCTCAATTTATTGAGTGATTATCAAAGATTTGTGTTTTAAAACGGGTTTATTGATTTTTTAATTGGAAATATAATTGCAAGGTGAGTCTGAAAATAGTTCATGTTTGTTTTACAACAAGGCTCTCAGGGGTGGTAGTTTTTTTGTATGTCTACAGTTGTTTATAGTAAAACATTGTGAATACTTTAAGTCACATTTTTAGTTCAATCTGAATGACACTTGCTGAATGTAAATGTTGTTATCATATCTGGATTTAGTTTACTCAATTAGTTTTAATAATATCATCTTCAAACATATGTTGACAATCTTTATGAGCATAATATTTTTTGCTCATGGTGAACTTTTGTGATCACCTTTTGTCAATTGTCTGTCTTCTGATGTGCATCATGAATATTTGCCTCGTTAACACTGTAGAGGCCACATTTATTGTTGGATCTTCATGCAACTTTGTCAGAGGTTTGTCCCAATGATATCTTGGACGAGTTCAAAAATGGTTCAGGTCTGTTGAAAAACATGGCCTCCAGGGGGCCATTTGTTGTTCATTTTTCATGAAACTTGGTAAGAACATTTGTTCCATTGATATCTTGGGCTGCAATGAACAGGTCATTTCTTTTTATCTCAGGTGAGCGACTTTAGGCCTTTCAGGCCCTCTTGTTTTTATCAAGTCATGAATTTTGGATTTGATTCATATCCACTTAGCTGTGATTGAGAATGTCAGTCAACTCAGAGAATACGAACATGTTCATCCTCGAACTCAGTTTTAAGTCAAGCTCAAAACTCAAAAAAGCTTTTATGAAACACCACTGCGAGCATATTAGTTTAACTGTAATCAAATAAAATCGTTGAGCCAGATATTGACTTAAGTATGTTTGGGATACTATACTCTTTACACAGTACAAAATGACAGTATGCAAATAATGTCTACCTAATGGGAAAATGAAGTGTGACATCCAAACAAAGCTCAAATTTGTGATTAAGTAATGTCTCAAATTTTTATGAAAAATTTCAAAGCAGTAGAACTGATTCGGCTTATTAACCCATTTATGCCTAGCGTCTAGAAAAAAGGCCTATGCAAACAGCGTAGACCCAGATGAAACGCTGCATGATGCAGCGTCTCATCAGGGTCTGCGCAGTTTGCTTAAAGGAATTTCTGTAACAGAAATTCTAAATATAGAAATAAATATACTAGACATCCCTAATTTTGGAAATAAATTGATCCAATTTTGAAGGATGGGAGAGTCCACTAGGCATAAATGGGTTAAGTTCTAATCACTTATTGACTGCACATTATTTAGGACATGTTTGTTATTATCCCCCGCCAAAGGCAGAGGGATACTGTTTTGGCGTTGTCCGTCCTTCCGTCTATCTTTTTGTCCTTCCGTCCGTCCGTCTTTCCGTCCGTCCGTCCGGCACTTTTGTGTCCGGAGCCATATCTTGAAAGTGCTTTGGTGGATTTCATTGAAACTTGGTATGAGTATATATATGGATAAGAGGATGATGCACGCCTTATGGCATTGTACACCATCTGTTAATAACAGAGTTATGGCCCTTTGTATCTTGGAAAAATGCTTTTTTGAGTGTCAAATATAACACTTTTGTGTCCAGAAGCCTATTGGCGAGGGAAATCAATTCAACAAATTTGCTTGTTCCAAAAGAACCGGTAGTTGATTATGGGTCTTCTAAGAATGATTATGTTGGGTGTTAATTGTAAAACTGCTGTAACTGATTAACATTTCTTTATCTGATGCTGTGGTTTTGTATTTTACACTTGATTTATCTAAATTTAAATTGAGTCGCGTTCTGAGAAACTGGGCTTAATGCATGTGCGTAAAGTGTCGTCCCAGATTTGCCTGTGCAGTTCACACAGGCTAATTAGGAACGACACTTTCCTCCTAAACTTGATTTTTGGTAAGGAGGGACTTCTTTGAAACTAAAAACACCATAAAAGCGGAAAGTGTCGTCCCTGGTTAGCCTGTGCATATTACAACACTTTACGCACATGCATTAAGCCTAGTTTTCTCAGAACGTGGCTCATTTAATTTTATTACATATGCTCAGAATGTTACATTTCAACCATTAGACCTGCACGTGTAACAGATATGAGCCTTGCTCTGGGAAAATGGGGCTTAATGCATGGTGGTTAAATGTCGTCCCCAATTAGCCTGTGTTGTCTACACAAACTAATCAATGACGACAAGTTCAGCATTTTGTATTTTTTATGCCCCCGGATCGATAGATCGGGGGTATATTGTTTTTGGCCTGTCTGTCTGTCATTCTGTCATTCTGTTCCAAAACTTAAAGGTTACAGTAAAGTTTTGCAATAACTTTTGAAATATTGAACATGGCAACTTGATATTTGGCACGCATGTGTATCTCATGGAGCTGCACATTTTGAGTGGTGAAAGGTCAAGGTCAAGGTCATCCTTCAAGGTCAAAGGTCAAAAATTTAAAACTTTAATATATTAAAGTTTTGCAATAACTTTTGAAATATTGAAAATAGCAACTTGATATTTGGCATGCATGTGTATCTCATAGAGTTGCACATTTTGAGTGGTGAGAGGTCAAGGTCATCCTTCAAGGTCAAAGGTCGAATATTTAAAACTTTAATATAGTTAAGTTTTGCAATAACTTTTGAAATATTGAACATAGCAACTTGATATTTGGCATGCATGTGTATCTCATAGAGTTGCACATTTTGAGTGGTGAGAGGTCAAGGTCATCCTTCAAGGTCAAAGGTCGAATATTTAAAACTTTAATATAGTAAAGTTTTGCAATAACTTTTGAAATATTGAACATAGCAACTTGATATTTGGCATGCATGTGTATCTCATGGAGCTGCACATTTTGAGTGGTGAAAGGGTAAGGTCAAGGTCATCCTTCAAGGTCAAAGGTCACACAAAAAAAGCGGTGCATTAGGGGGCATTGTGTTTCTGACAAACACATCTCTTGTTGTTTTTAAGGATGTCTCTTCTTGGCAATTAATTGATTTAAGTCGGAAAGTTTTGTACTTGATTAGCTGTCGTGGATTTCACAAGTTAATCTGTTATGACACTTTAAGGACATGAATAAAACCATATGTTCACAGAGGAAGGTATTTATATAGGGTATGATATTTAGTAAGTTATATATTAAGTTTGTCTGGGTTTCAGACATTAATGAATGCCTCACAAATAACCCGTGTCTATTTGGTGGAACTTGCACCAATACTGTGGGATCATACACCTGCCAGTGTATCGAAGGTAGAACTGGGGCCAACTGTGAGAAAGGTATATTTGAATGCGCATGTTGGATATAAGTAAAATGTGGTCAAAATGTATGGTCTACTCTTGTTACTAACAATTTACTCTTTTCATTTCTAGGTATATGTAGCTCTGGCTTCCATAACTTACAATAATTTTGTTTTAATATTTTTATGCACCCCTTCGAAGAAGAGGGGGTACATGTATATTGTTTTGCACATGTCGGTTGGTCCGTATGTCCGTCCGTCCATCAGATGGTTTCCGGATGATAACTCAAGAACGCTTAGGCCTAGGATCATGAAACTTCATAGGTACATTGATCATGACTCGCAGATGACCCCTATTGATTTTGAGGTCACTAGGTCAAAGGTCAAGGTCACGGTGACCCGAAATAGTAAAATGGTTTCCAGATGATAACTCAAGAACGCTTATGCCTAGGATCATGAAACTTCATAGGTACATTGATCATGACTCGCAGATGACCCCTATAGATTTTCAGGTCACTAGGTCAAAGGTCAAGGTCACGGTGACTCAACTTAGAAAAATGGTTTCCAGATGATAACTCAAGAACGCTTATGCCTAGGATCATGAAACTTCATAGATACATTAATCATGACTCGCAGATGACCCCTATTGACTTTCAGGTCACTAGGTCAAAGGTCAAGGTCACAGTGACTTGACACAGTAAAATGGTTTCTGGATGATAACTCAAGAAAGCTTACGCCTAGGGTCATGAAACTTCATAGGTACATTGATCATGACTCGCAGATGACCCCTCTTAATTTTCAGGTTACTAGGTCAAAGGTCAAGGTCACAGTGCCAAAAAAGTATTCACACAATGGCTGCCACTAAAACTGACAGCCCATATGGGGGGCATGCATGTTTTACACACAGCCCTTGTTGATTTTGTGTAATATATAACTATATTGTATGAGCTGTGTCATGTGAAAATGGGTCTTATGCCAGCCAGCGTAGCTCCAGACAAGCCTGTGCAATAGAGTAGCCTGGTCAGTAGCTACATTGTATGCTATAAATTTCACTCCAGGTTTCATGGCCTCATAAGCAGACATGGTAGCTCCTGACCACACTGCCCATTTTCGAATGATGCTGCTCCTATAGTACAATAAAACTGTTCATCTTAGTTTTCTTTGTAAAGGTCTACCATACAAATTAGCTTGAATTCTTGCTGGCTTATAATAAGGCTGTGCTACAGAAAGTGTAAAATAAGATTGAAGTGTGGCTCAGGTGTTGAATTTTTATGCCCCTTAGTCTATACTGGAGGAAATATTGTTTGTGCCCTGTCTGTTTGTTTGTTGGTTTGTTTGCATCAAACTTTAACATTGGCCATAACTTTGGCAATATTGAAGATAGCAACTTGACGCTTGATATAGACGGTGTTGTCATAAGAGATGTTCAGTATTAATTTGAAGTCAATTGGTGAATAAATGAAGAAATTTTGTTAAAACAAAATTTTGGGTATGAAAAAAATTTTGGTACAAAAAAAAAAATAGGCACAAAAAAAATTGGGTACGAACAAATTTGGGTATGAAAAAAAATTGGGTACGAAAGAAATTTGGATACGAAAAAATTTGGGTACAAAAAAAAAATAGGTACGAAAAATAATTGGGTACGAAAAAAATTGGGTACGAACAAATTTGGGTACACAAAAAAATTGGGTAAAAAAAAAAATTTGGTACAAAAACATTTGGGTATGAAAAAAAATTTGGATACGAAAACATTTGGGTATAAAACAAAATTGGGGTACGAAAAATATTTGGGTCCGAAAAAAAATGGGTACAAATTTTTTTTGGGAACTTTAAAAAATTGGGTACGATAAAAACATTTGGTACGAAAAAATTTGGGTACGAAAAAAAATTGTGTAAGAAAAAAAAATTGGCTATTCCAAAAAAAAGGGTATGAAAAATTTTGGGTATGAAATACTTTCATTGCAATTGAGCTCAAATACATACCGTATACGTGCGCTTATAAGACGCATTTTTAAGACTCAAATTAATAAGTTAAAGTGGGGGTCGCGTCTTTTAAGCGAGATACTTGTGAAAATAAGCGAAATTTTTCAAAATATCGAGTTTACTGGGCTTACGCTGGCCAAGTTGGACACTTGTCAATTGTTTTGAATCATCGCGGCAGCCATTTGCGTTTTCTCTAAAGTCTGTATTTGCCCGTACCGTGTATCGGAACGCTATGTTCAGTTACCGATTTACTTGAAATAAAATGTATCATTATTGATTTTGTTGTCTACTATTTTTTATTTGAATTTTGTTATTTTGGGGTCGTAAGGCATTATATTGTCCATGGTTATACTTGAAAAGTTTGTATCACCCGATTGTCTGCGCGCGACGTCGTTAAATGTCATATAAATTGGACATAATAGTATACGTGTGTAAGCGGCGACATGATGCCAAACATGCTTAAAATAACAGCAAAATCAGTTCGCAGCTTGAAACTGTTAATTGTTAAATAAACACGCGATTACAAGTGCTTCTTTACAAATTTGTATCACCTGATCGTCTTTGTTCGACGCTGTTAATTGTCAATTAAGACATAATTGGCAATAAGGGTATTGTCTGAAAATAGTTACCAGTTTGCAACTGTCAATTGTTAAATAAACACGTTCATTCAGACGACCCCCTTATGCCGATGACACCTTATTTATAAGGGACCCACGACAGCGGGAGCAAAGAGCGACCGCATGCAATTATCCACAGGTGGCTTTCTTCTTGACCCGTGAGTTCACTCTATCACGCGACTGGCTAATTTTATGAAAGTAGGCATTACCTATAGACAATGGGCGTAACATTTGCATAATCAACGTAATCTATATCTGCCTCTTAGTTTTCAATACCAGTCAAACAATACAATTATATTTACAAATTACAACTACTGGAATCGTCAAAATGAAACGCAAACAAAACTCTTATTATCTCAAACTCAATGGATGGTACACAGGACGACGAGTTGTTTGATGATCTTGTGGAAAATCGCGATCAATCTGAGGATGTATCGGCCTGTGCAAAGGTTAGTGATTGCGACGATGATGATGATGATATCGGCGACTGGGTTTACAATGACAATCTCACTATTGAGGAATTCTACGAACTGTTCGGTGAAAGCGATGATGAGAATTTCGAAGGATTTTAAGATGAATGATATGATCAATTACGAACGTAATATGTTTGAAATTGTTATGGCAAATTGATTAAATACGCAATTGTTAGAAATTGTGTTAATTTGAAAATTATTTTTACTGTATGAATAATACTTGAAAATAAATTAAAACCTACTTATATATCATGAAATAAACAAATATTATTTACTTTGTTGTTTGATTGTTTTTTTTTCGGACTTGCGTGAATTACTAATTGTATGCAGCGCGAGTATGAAAAATTCTCAATGTGTTTCTTATTGATTTTCTTCAACATTCTGCAGTTTTTCGGCCGATGAAAACGGCAAAATTTGACCGCGTCTTACACGCGGGTCAGTCTTAAATCCACCAATTATAAAGTCCGAAATCGGGGTGCGTCTTATAAGCGAGGGCGTCTTATAAGTGCACGTATACGGTAGGTTTAAACTAAATCAATGCTTTTTTGGTCAAATTTTGGGCCAAAATTGTGACACATTCCCAATCTCTTTTTTTTTCTGAAATGACTTCCTAAAATTCCCCTTTTTCCAAAACAATTTTTGTGTGTGTAAATCTCAACATTTAGGTAATTTCCAATCAAGGTCTTTAAATTGAACCTAAGTAAATATAACATTACAAACACTTTTGTTCTTAATTTTTAAGTATTTTTATCCAAAGTGGAAACAATATTGTTCACCTAAACATAATACATATAGGATCCGGCACGAGTTGTCATATCATACCATATTTTATTAAACGAGTTCAGGAATTTTGTTAATAAGCAAGCCTTTGGCAAGCTTACTAACGAATTATCTGGACGAGTTTAATAAAATATGGTATGATATGACGAGTGTCAGATTTGTTTATGTCCCCCACAACTATAGTGGGGGACATATTGTTTTTGCCCTGTCAGTTTGTTTGTGTGTTGGTTTGTGTGTTTGCATCAAACTTTAACATTTGCCATAACTTTTGCAATATTGAAGATAGCAACTTCATATTTGGCATGCATGTGTATCTCATGGAGCTGCACATTTTGAGTGGTGAAAGGTCAAGGTCATCTTTCAAGATCAAAGGTCAAATATATAGCTTCAAAGCGGCGCAGAAGGGGACATAGTGTTTCTGACAAACACATTTCTTGTTTATCACATGTTTTTAAATGAGCAAATTAAATAAATATTTACGCAAACATAATGATTAATCCCGAATGTTGTTTACATTTCTTGACGTCATTTGACATTACAACGTCATTTCAGGAAAATAACAAAATGCGATTGGTCAATGAACGAAAATTAAGCCAATGAAAACGCTTCAAAATGTTGTATTACACATGTGTAATATAAAAAAATATGTAATAGTTGTTTTAAATGGGAAACAGGGTATAGCATGTGATAAAATTTAGTCAGAATGTTTATCTTGACAATAATTAGGCCGAGTTTTAATCTGGTTTCTACAAAGTTTGCATAAAAAAAGTAGGTCATAAGTAAGATCTCACAAAGATCTGGTGAGTCCATTGAGGACTTACTCTTCCCAAAACTTGGTCAGAATGTTTGTCTTGACAATACCTAGGGTAAGTTTGTATCTGAGTAGTGTGTGACAAAAACCAGATCACCAGGTCAAATACTAGAACAATCTTGTTACAACTTTTTAAGACTATTTATTTCCACAACATCTAGGGCGTGTTATAATCTTGGTCACGGATGTTCAAAGACAAGGTCACCAGGTTGACATAAGGAAAACATTGTTATCACTTGAGAAGAGTCATCAATCTGTTTGAAACATGGTCAAATGTTTATCTTGACATTATCTAGGCTAAGTATGATTCTTGTTCATCTGGGTCCAAAATCTTCGTCACCAGTTCAATCTTTAAAAAAAAATCTTGATCAAACTTAGACAGAAAATGAATATTTACCTTATTATTCTATAGCTCTGGGTTTTTTGGTGTCAAAATCCAGGTAATCAAGTCTTTGGCAATTGATGCACCCTGAATCCAGGTGAGCGCTTCATGGTCATCATGGCCCTCTTTTTGTGTTATAAATTGATATAACATACATATTGTACATTGACATTTTTACTGTAGGTTTCCTTGCCTTTTGTTTTCATTTCAGACATGATAACATTACCACCAACAACACCTGCACCTACAACTACACCTGCACCTAAAACATCAATGGCAACATCAACAACAGTAACAACAACAACAGCAGCAACAACAACAACAGAAAAATCCACATCTCTTGCATCATCACAAGCAATATCTTCAGAAGCCACCACTGTACCAATTGTTGGTGTTAAAGCCAATGAAGGGGAGTACTCTGCTCTACATTCTGATGACTTCACAGTGGACAATAGCTCATTGATTCAAGGTAATTCTTGCAATAATAGTGAAAATGGGTCGTGTTCTGAGAAAACTGGGCATAATGCATTTGCGTAAAGTGTCGTCCCAGATTAGACTGTGCAGTCCGCACAGGCTAATCAGGGATGACACTTTCCGCTTTTATGACATTTTTCGTTAAAATAGTCTCTTCTTAGCAAAAATCCAATTTAGGCAGAAAGTGTCGTCCCTGATTAGCCTGTGCGGGCTGCAGAGGCTAATCTGGGACGACACTTTATGCACATGCATTATGCCCAGTTTTCTCAGAACAGGACACAAATACTTAGTTGAATTGTAGATGACATTTATCGATAAACAACTGTGACAAATAATAAATAAAAATTCAGTGGAACATTTGAGAAACAAACTTGTTTTGCATCAAAAGGAAGTACAAGTGTAATTCTTACAATCAGTATGAATTTTTGTGTGTTATGGTACATTTTAGTTACTCATATAAATCGAAGATAGTTAATTTCAGTTTTGTTTATTTTGATCAACAATAAAGAATAAGTGGTAATGTAATTTATGTTTAAATGAGAAAAAATCTTTGTCAGCTTATAATGACTTAGACTGCATTTCACACAATAAACTCATCCTTATTCATTATACCTGTACATAATCCATGGCAAACTCACATGTATTCAACATAGAAAATATCAATTAAGAAGTATGCAATGATAATCTTCTTTGCTGCTGATGTTTAGCTTGTTTAACCCTTTCCCCCATAAGAAGCAAAGTGAAAATGGCTTATGCAACCAGCATAAAACCAGATCAGCCTGCGAGTTCAAGTTTTATGCTGTTTATTGCTCATCAGTATTTGCGAGTTGGAAATGAAGCCTTTAAAACTTGAATCTAGTAATAAAGGTCTTTAATTAAATTTAACTTTCTAAGGGACTTCAAATGTGTGAAAATACATATCTAAGCGGTAAATGGTTATTCACTCTATTGTCCAAGCTACATGTATATTACTCGCCCTAAGGTTGGAATAGATGTCTGCTTATGCCCTGGTAAAGAAACATATTATGGGCTGTGCTCTGTGAAAGGGGGTTTAATGCATGTGTGTAAAGTGTCGCTAGGTCACAGGGTCACTTTGTGCGTTTTAAACATTTAGCATGGTGTCCGCTCTCTAATTCAAGTAGTTTTCATCCGAGCTTCACCAAACTTGGTAAGAAGTTGCATCTAGATGATGTCTAGGCCAAGTTCGAACATGGATCATGGCAGGTCAAAAACTAGGTCACGGGGTCACTTAGTGCGTTTTAAACATTGAGCATGGTATCCGCTCTTTAAATCAATTAGCTTTCATCCGATTTTTACCACACTTAGCAGGGCTCGACATTAACTTTTGAAGCCTCTTGTCCGATTGGACAAGTAGACCATATTCCACTTGTCCTGACCAAAAAGCAACTTGTCCTGATTATTATATCTTATTCTGCTCAGTACTTTGCAAAATAATGAAATAATGCAAAATGCTCAAATCATAAAGACTCTAATCGTTCAAAATACATGTTAACATAATTGTAGGCCATTTCAATACCTTAAGGTATTTTTTTAAGTGTCCTGTGATTTTAAAGACGAAAAACCAAAGGAAAGCAGAATAGACATTTTTAAGCAGACGACATTGTACTAACGAAAACAAACCACAAATGAGAATGATGTCGTAAAATCATTCTATACATAGAGATGACGTTGTTACGTTAATTGTCTGTAAGAACGGTGTGTACCGGTGTCATAAAATGCATATTCTTTACAAGGGAGAATATTTGTGTTATCTTGGCAAAGAAAAATGTTAAGGGTTGCTTCCCTTGTGAACAGTGCGGTGTAGTATAACATGGAACTATCGGAATATTTTGCGCTTTGTTGTTTAAATGTAAACACAATATAATTGAAAAAGTTGTGTGGTAACTCCACAGAAATAACGGATTTAAAGGCATTTTTTTTCTAAGTAATTAATTTATAATTTATAATGACCACTTGTCCCGTCGGACTAGCAAATTCTTTATTTACTTGTCCGGACCAACAATTTGGTTGTCCCGGACAGTCGGACTACCGTTAATGTCGAGCCCTGCTTGGTCAGAAGTTGTATCTAGATGATGTGTAGGTCAGGTTCAAACATGGGCCATGCCGGGTCAAAAACTAGGTCACGGGGTCATTTAGTGCGTTTTAAACATTGAGCATGGTGTCCGCTGTTTTTTGTGAAGACAACATGCAAAATATTCTGTGTCAATGCAGCATGTGGGGGTATTCGTCACGTCTGTGACTAAGCTCTAGTTTTATTTTAAAAGTCAAACTTAAACATTGGCCATTACTTTTGCAATATTGAAGATAGCAACTTTATATTTGGCATGCATGTGTATCTCATGGAGCTGCACATTTTGACTGGTGAAAGGTCATAGTCATCCTTCAAGGTCAAAGGTCAAATTTTGCAATATTGAAGATAGCAACTTGATTTTTTGCATGCATGTGTATCTCATGGAGCTGCACATTTTGAGTGGTGAAAGGTCAAGGTCATCCTTCAAGGTCAAAGGTCAAAGGTCAAATTTATGGGGGGACATAGTGTTTCACAAACACATCTTGCTTATTATGCTGCCCCAAAATTTATTTTGGGGGGAGCATATAGTCCCGGCTTCGTCTGTCTGTCTGTGTGTCTGTCCGTGTGTCCGTCCATGCACAATTTTTGTCCGGGCTATTTTTCAGAAACTAATGACCAGAAATCAATGAAACTTTATGGGAAGCTTCACTACCAAGAGGAGATGTGCATATTATCAGCGGGTTCTGGTCGGATAATTTTTCACAGAGTTATGGCCCTTTGAAATTTTCCATTAACTGTACATATAGTGCAATTCTTGTCCGGGCTATTTATCAGCAACTAATGACCGGAATTCAATGAAACTTAATGGGAAGCTTCACTACCAAGAGGAGATGTGCATATTATCAGGGGGTTCTGGTTGGATGATTTTTCACAGAGTTATGGCCCTTTGAAATTTTCCATTAACTGTACATATAGTGCAATTCTTGTCCGGGCTATTTCTCAGCAACTAATGACTGAAATTCAATGAAACTTTATGGGAAGCTTCACTACGAAGAGGAGATGTGCATGTTATCAGCCGGTTCTCGTCGGATGATTTTTCACAGAGTTTAGCCCTTTGAAATTTTCCATTGTACATATAGTGCAATTCTTGGCCGGGCTATTTCTCAGCAACTAATAACTGGAATTCAATGAAACTTTATGGAAAGCTTCACTAGCAACATAAGATGTGCATATTATCTGCCGGTTATGGTCGGATGATTTTTCACAGAGTTTTGGCCCTTTGAAATTTTCTTTAAACTGTACATATAGTGCAATTCTTTTCCGGGTTATTTCTCCCCAACTACTGACTAGAATTCAATGAAGCTTTATGGGAAGCTTAACTACCTTGAGGAGATGGGCATGTTATTTGTGGGTTCTGGTTAGATGATTTATTTAGAGATTTATGGCCCTTTGAAATTTTTAAGTTGCTAAACCATCCATCGTATTATTTTGTCCAAAGTTATGCCCCTTAAGACGTTTCCTTTTATCCAATATATAGTGCAATATTGTATCAAAAAACCTATGGCATCACTCGTCTCCGACGGTTTCTTGTTTAATGCTCTAGTGTTATTTATTTATATATTTATATACATATTTGAGTTTTGCTGTTTTAAACCACCTTTCTTTTACCTGACCATGTTGTTGTAACCATTACAGCCCCTGGACAGGGTGGGGAGGTTGGCAGACATGTTACGTCCAGTGAACACAGTGGCATCTCTACAGGTAACTAGACATTAAATTGTTGTCATGGAAACAGGGTGTTGGGCCGGCATTTATTTGCGTAGAAATGGTCTACCATGAACATTTAATCAGCCTTTCAAACATAAATTTGGTTCAAAAGTTATATTTTTTGTCAGATAGGTGTATTTTCAAAATCTTAAGCAGTTCCACTCAGAAGGGAGGTGAAAATGGCTATATGTAACCAACACAAAATCCGCACTAACCCTTTCCTCATTACAAGCAAAGTGAAAATGGCTTTTGCAACCAGTATTAACCATAACAGCCTGCGAGTAACTCGCAGTCTGTTCAGGTTTTATGCTGTTTGCTACTCATCATTATCTTGGGATGTGAAATAAAGCCATTCAAACTTCAATATATTAAGAAAGGACTTAAATTTAATTTGGTTTTCTAAAGGACTTCAAATGCGTCAAAATGTGTTATAAGTGGTTTAGGGGTAACTGGAAGTCTCTTCAGGTTTTATGCTGTTTGCTGCAGCTCATTAAGTGTATAATCGTTGGAAATAGATCCTACTGTTAGACTGTGAAAAAGTGCCAATATTTCAAAAGTTTTGAGTTTTGCTGTTTTAAACCGCCTTTCTGTTACCTGACCATGTTGTTGTAACCATTACAGCCCCTGGACAGGGTGGGGAGGTTGTCAGACAAGTGACGTTCAGTGAACACAGTGGCATCTCTACAGGTAACTAGACATTAAATTGTTGTCATGGAAACAGGGTGTTGGGCCGGCATTTATTTGCGTTGAAAAGGTCTACCATGAAAACATTATATCAGCCTTTCAAACATAAATTTGGTTCAAAAGTTATATTTTTTGTCAGAAAAGGTGTATTTTCCAAATCTTAAGCAGTTCCACTCAGAAGGGAGGTGAACATGGCTATATGTAACCAGCATAAAATCCGCACTAACCCTTTCCTCATTAGAAGCAAAGTGAAAATGGCTTTTGCAACCAGCATAAACCATAACAGCCAGTGAGTATCTCGCAGTCTGTTCAGGTTTAATGCTCTTTGTTACTCATCATTATCTTAGGGTTGGAAATAAAGCCTTTCAAACTTATATGTTAAGAAAGGACTTAAATTTAATATGGTTTTCTAAAGGACTTCAATTGCGTCAAAATGTGTTATAAGTGGTAAAGGGGTAACTGGAAGTCTGTTCAGGTTTTATGTTGTTTGCTGCTGCTCATAAGTGTATTAATTGTTGGAAATAGATCCTTTAAAACTTGAATCTTGTAAGAAAGGTCTTTTTATTTTCAAGAAAAAAAACGTGTCAAATACGTATACGAGTCTTAAAGTGTTAAATGTTTGTAACATGAAAGTACGTCTCCTGACGGTTTTTCTTGTTTGCAGAACAAGCGTATTTTCCATTTCTTTATCAATTAACCCATTACCACTTAGATACATATTTTGACGCATTTGTAGTCTCATAGATAGCTAAATTTAATGAAAGACCTTTGTTACTAAATTCAAGTTTTAAAGGCTTCATTTCCATCCCTTAGATACTGATGAGCAGCAAACAGCATTAAACGTGAACGGAATGCGAGTTACTTTGCTGGTTGCAAATCCATTTTCATTTTGCTTCTTACGGGGAAACGGTTAAATGTTTGAAAATGTTTGAAACATCAAGGCCCATGTCTTGACCATGTTGTTGTTTGATGTTTCTAGGCAGCCTGGTGGGGATTGTTGTTTCGTTAATCATCGTGTTCCTTGCTTGTCTGGCAGTGGGAATACTCTTCTGCCGAAGGTTTGTGCAAGTTTTCTACGCCTTATTTATGAAACCCTTGTTGACGTGACCCTTGTTCATGGAAAAGTGGTTTTAATGCCAGCAATTTTTTTCTTTCTTTATAAAGTACTGCAAAAGGCACTTTCCCAATGGGGAAAAACTAAAACTTTGCTAATTGCTGTCAGCAGAAAAAATCCCAATTGAAGGTTTTCCAAAAAATAAAAAATTGAAAATTAAATGCAACTTGCAGTAGCCTGTGTGGTCTGTACAGTATACACATGAGGCTTGCAGTAGCCTGTGTGGTCTGTACAGTATGCACATGAGGCCTAAATTAAAATTGAGTTTGTTTGCCCTTTACCGACCGACCCACTTTTTACCCCCCGACCCAAAAAATTTTATTGCGATTTCTGAAAACTTATTTTTTTTATTTTCGTTTTTTTCGACGATGACAAAAGAGCCGAAAGCAATATTTATTCATGTGCGTATTTATATCCCTGTCTATTATTATCGCCCCTGACCGATCTAGGTCGCTCCGATGGTTGGAATTTCATACGCCCCAGAATAGACAGTAATGCAAGCGTCTATAACCAGCATCGCGATCGGCGGTGTTCCGTGAAAATGGCCGAACGACATCATACTTAACCATTGGTTCGCAAAAGTAGTCGGACATATACGAGTTTACGTTCGTTGTACACATGTTGTTAACGTGATCCAAGATGGCCGACAATTAAAAGAAATAACGATGCTCAGCGAGAACAAATAACTATCGAATTTACGACGGACATCATATAATTAGTATCGATTAATGAAAAGAGCGTGTCATTCTACGATAGAGCATAGGTTTTAGATACAAATAAAACTCTCTTTTTTTTGCAAATGTATGAACTGAATGTCACAGAACAAGTGATGAAGTGTTTGAAAATTGGAATGCAGTCTACTCGCAAAGAAAAATACATCTAACAGTTACAGGATTTTTTTTGTCGAAAATGCAAAATAAAAGACAAACATGATTTGATTTATATGCAAGTGGATCTGTGTTTAATCAGATTCATGTGCATATTCTGCTCTATTATGTTTGCCACACTGAACAGTTTACTGTAATGGCATGTTAGTGAAATGGATATGTAAAGGTAAACTTATTTAATTTATTAATGTCTCTTAGCTAAATACATCGACAACACTCAAGTATATATGTTTAAAGCGTTAGTATATCCACAAACTGAAACTAACACCCACTGTCCTACAGTGGGACTTACCACCCTCTCCCCCGTTGCGCCTACACCGAAAGGTCCTGCAACGTACCTATCCAGATCCAGAATTTATTTCCCCAAATCAAGTTTTTATGCTTATGTTAGTTGCAATAATACAACTCACAGCTATTGACCCTCTGAGCTGTACGTATGTACTCATAAACGCTCAGAGCATTCAAGAAGAAATAATGCTTTATAATAATGTTCAGTTTGCACTTTTATGAATTTTCTTTTCCATGCTGAGACTATGCACTTACCGGTCAAACACTTAAAATTGAGGCCTGTAAAAACTTCAACAGGCCTGTGAATTGTTTCTCCTGGTAGGCAAGTCTGGCCTGTAAAATGTAATGGTCTTTCGCCACGTCTGAATTTTTCCATTTAAGGCTTTGGGCTGTCTTTCTACACTCCTTCAATGCTTGTTGCATGCTAATTAAGCCCAATTTAAGGGAAAGGTTTAAGTTAAAAATAAAAGCTGTCTGGCTGTTAAATAATTATAAATGCATTTGAGCAATTAAAATCATATAATGAACAAATATTTGATGTAATAAATAACACACAAGCATGCATTTGATATTAATATATGCAAGAAACAGCAAACAAGATAATGTTAAGCTACATAGGGCTTCGTACACTGCAACAGTGCTTTAATAAAAGTGTTTTAAATATTCATAGACTATTAGTGTATTAAAAATATCATTTCTCAAATAAAATAAAATAATTTTCCTACCTACATACCCACCTGTAAAATTTAGGGTCGGTTAAGGGCAAACCAACAATATTTTAATTGTGGCCTGAGGCTTGCAGTAGCCTGTGTGGTCTGTACAGTATGCACATGAGGCTTGCAGTAGCCTGTGTGGTCTGTACAGTATACACATGAGGCTTGCAGTAGCCTGTGTGGTCTGTACAGTATGCACATGAGGCTTGCAGTAGCCTGTGTGGTCTGTACAGTATGCACATGAGGCTTGCAGTAGCCTGTGTGGTCTGTACAGTATGCACATGAGGCTTGCAGTAGCCTGTGTGGTCTGTACAGTATGCACATGAGGCTTGCAGTAGCCTGTGTGGTCTGTACAGTATACACATGAGGCTTGCAGTAGCCTGTGTGGTCTGTACAGTATACACATGAGGCTTGCAGTAGCCTGTGTGGTCTGTACAGTATACACATGAGGCTTGCAGTAGCCTGTGTGGTCTGTACAGTATGCACATGAGGCTTGCAGTAGCCTGTGTGGTCTGTACAGTATGCACATGAGGCTTGCAGTAGCCTGTGTGGTCTGTACAGTATGCACATGGGGCTTGCAGTAGCCTGTGTGGTCTGTACAGTATGCACATGAGGCTTGCAGTAGCCTGTGTGGTCTGTACAGTATGCACATGAGGCTTGCAGTAGCCTGTGTGGTCTGTACAGTATGCTGATGAGGCTTGCAGTAGCCTGTGTGGTCTGTACAGTATGCACATGAGGCTTGCAGTAGCCTGTGTGGTCTGTACAGTATGCCCGTGAGGCTTGCAGTAGCCTGTGTGGTCTGTACAGTATGCACATGAGGCTTGCAGTAGCCTGTGTGGTCTGTACAGTATGCACATGAGGCTTGCAGTAGCCTGTGTGGTCTGTACAGTATGCACATGAGGCTTGCAGTAGCCTGTGTGGTCTGTACAGTATGCACATGAGGCTTGCAGTAGCCTGTGTGGTCTGTACAGTATGCACATGAGGCTTGCAGTAGCCTGTGTGGTCTGTACAGTATGCACATGAGGCTTGCATGTCCAAGAATAGCCTGTGTGGTCTGTACAGTATGCACATGGGGCTTGCAGAAGCCTGTGTGGTCTGTACAGTATGCACATGAGGCTTGCAGTAGCCTGTGTGGTCTGTACAGTATGCACATGAGGCTTGCAGTAGCCTGTGTAGTCTGTACAGTATGCACATGAGGCTTGCAGTAGCCTGTGTGGTCTGTACAGTATGCACATGGGGCTTGCAGTAGCCTGTGTGGTCTGTACAGTATGCACATGAGGCTTGCAGTAGTCTGTGTGGTCTGTACAGTATGCACATGAGGCTTGCAGTAGCCTGTGTGGTCTGTACAGTATGCACATGAGGCTTGCAGTAGCCTGTGTGGTCTGTACAGTATGCACATGAGGCTTGCAGTAGCCTGTGTGGTCTGTACAGTATGCACATGAGGCTTGCAGTAGCCTGTGTGGTCTGTACAGTATACACATGAGGCTTGCAGTAGCCTGTGTGGTCTGTACAGTATGCACATGAGGCTTGCAGTAGCCTGTGTGGTCTGTACAGTATGCACATGAGGCTTGCAGTAGCCTGTGTGGTCTGTACAGTATGCACATGAGGCTTGCAGTAGCCTGTGTGGTCTGTATAGTATGCACATTAGGCTTGCAGTAGCCTGTGTGGTCTGTACAGTATACACATGAGGCTTGCAGTAGCCTGTGTGGTCTGTACAGTATGCACATGAGGCTTGCAGTAGCCTGTGTGGTCTGTACAGTATGCACATGAGGCTTGCAGTAGCCTGTGTGGTCTGTACAGTATGCACATGAGGCTTGCAGTAGCCTGTGTGGTCTGTACAGTATGCACATGAGGCTTGCAGTAGCCTGTGTGGTCTGTACAGTATACACATGAGGCTTGCAGTAGCCTGTGTGGTCTGTACAGTATGCACATGAGGCTTGCAGTAGCCTGTGTGGTCTGTACAGTATGCACATGAGGCTTGCAGTAGCCTGTGTGGTCTGTACAGTATGCACATGAGGCTTGCAGTAGCCTGTGTGGTCTGTACAGTATGCACATGAGGCTTGCAGTAGCCTGTGTGGTCTGTACAGTATGCACATGAGGCTTGCAGTAGCCTGCGTGGTCTGTACAGTATGCACATGAGGCTTGCAGTAGCCTGTGTGGTCTGTACAGTATGCACATGGGGCTTGCAGTAGCCTGTGTGGTCTGTACAGTATGCACATGAGGCTTGCAGTAGCCTGTGTGGTCTGTACAGTATGCACATGAGGCTTGCAGTAGCCTGTGTGGTCTGTACAGTATGCACATGAGGCTTGCAGTAGCCTGTGTGGTCTGTACAGTATGCATATGAGGCTTGCAGTAGCCTGTGTGGTCTGTACAGTATGCACATGAGGCTTGCAGTAGCCTGTGTGGTCTGTACAGTATGCACATGGGGCTTGCAGTAGCCTGTGTGGTCTGTACAGTATGCACATGAGGCTTGCAGTAGCCTGTGTGGTCTGTACAGTATGCACATGAGGCTTGCAGTAGCCTGTGTGGTCTGTACAGTATGCACATGAGGCTTGCAGTAGCCTGTGTGGTCTGTACAGTATGCACATGAGGCTTGCAGTAGCCTGTGTGGTCTGTACAGTATGCACATGAGGCTTGCAGTAGCCTGTGTGGTCTGTACAGTATGCACATGAGGCTTGCAGTAGCCTGTGTGGTCTGTACAGTATGCACATGAGGCTTGCAGTAGCCTGTGTGGTCTGTACAGTATGCACATGAGGCTTGCAGTAGCCTGTGTGGTCTGTACAGTATGCACATGAGGCTTGCAGTAGCCTGTGTGGTCTGTACAGTATGCACATGAGGCTTGCAGTAGCCTGTGTGGTCTGAACAGTATGCACATGAGGCTTGCAGTAGCCTGTGTGGTCTGTACAGTATGCACATGAGGCTTGCAGTAGCCTGTGTGGTCTGTACAGTATGCACATGAGGCTTGCAGTAGCCTGTGTGGTCTGTACAGTATGCACATGGGGCTTGCAGTAGCCTGTGTGGTCTGTACAGTATGCACATGGGGCTTGCAGTAGCCTGTGTGGTCTGTACAGTATGCACATGAGGCTTGCAGTAGCCTGTGTGGTCTGTACAGTATGCACATGGGGCTTGCAGTAGCCTGTGTGGTCTGTACAGTATGCACATGGGGCTTGCAGTAGCCTGTGTGGTCTGTACAGTATGCACATGGGGCTTGCAGTAGCCTGTGTGGTCTGTACAGTATGCACATGGGGCTTGCAGTAGCCTGTGTGGTCTGTACAGTATGCACATGAGTCTTGCAGTAGCCTGTGTGGTCTGTACAGTATGCACATGAGGCTTGCAGTAGCCTGTGTGGTCTGTACAGTATGCACATGAGGCTTGCAGTAGCCTATGTGGTCTGTACAGTATGCACATGAGGCTTGCAGTAGCCTGTGTGGTCTGTACAGTATGCACATGAGGCTTGCAGTAGCCTGTGTGGTCTGTACAGTATGCACATGAGGCTTGCAGTAGCCTGTGTGGTCTGTACAGTATGCACATGAGGCTTGCAGTAGCCTGTGTGGTCTGTACAGTATGCACATGAGGCTTGCAGTAGTCTGTGTGGTCTGTACAGTATGCACATGAGGCTTGCAGTAGCCTGTGTGGTCTGTACAGTATGCACATGGGGCTTGCAGTAGCCTGTGTGGTCTGTACAGTATGCACATGGGGCTTGCAGTAGCCTGTGTGGTCTGTACAGTATGCACATGGGGCTTGCAGTAGCCTGTGTGGTCTGTACAGTATGCACATGAGGCTTGCAGTAGCCTGTGTGGTCTGTACAGTATGCACATGAGGCTTGCAGTAGCCTGTGTGGTCTGTACAGTATGCACATGAGGCTTGCAGTAGCCTGTGTGGTCTGTACAGTATGCACATGGGGCTTGAAGTAGCCTGTGTGGTCTGTACAGTATGCACATGAGGCTTGCAGTAGCCTGTGTGGTCTGTACAGTATGCACATGAGGCTTGCAGTAGCCTGTGTGGTCTGTACAGTATGCACATGAGGCTTGCAGTAGCCTGTGTGGTCTGTACAGTATGCACATGAGGCTTGCAGTAGCCTGTGTGGTCTGTACAGTATGCACATGAGGCTTGCATGTAACTCTTGTCAAGGATTCCCTGTGTATGTTGCGGGCTCTATCAAGCCTCTGACTTTACATTGTGAAATTTCTTGTATCAGAAATATTATTAAACATTCGGACTACTGAGCTTGTCTTTATGTAAAGAATGATGTTAATTCACAAATTTTGAGTCAATCATTCTTTACATTCTGTAAATGTACTGTAATAAATGAGAAAGAGGAAAGAGTTAAAGTGACACTGTTAAAATATGTAAAAAACATCAGCTGTAATATGTTTCAAATTTTAAAACAGTGGATCACCCATATTTCCTTGTAAGCCTCGGGAAAACCTGAAATAAAATCCTGTAATTGTTTAGATCTATTCAATACGGCCAGCATTATTTAAGTGCAGAAACTACAAATTAAGTTTTTCAGAGTTTATTTGTTACTGTACAATTAATGATATTTGTCTTCATGCAATTTTGCAGTAAAAAATGTCTTTTTCGTGGATACATTAATTAAATTATTTCTGATTTTGGATTTTAAAAAAAAATTGCATCTGTCATTTTCAGATATGTTTGTATTTTAAAATAAAGAAACGGTCAACATGAAAAATCAACAAAAAATTATGTATCACACAAAATTATAATTGGAATATATATAAACTTGTGTATTAAACTCAATTGTTCTCTCCATGCCACATATAACAGACGCAGGGCCAAGTTTACAGAAGTTTACAGCGTTGGCTTCAATAACATCCTCTACTCTGCTGCTCCTCAGTCAGACACACGGGTCAAGGACACGAACCTCGCTCTGGCATTGAGCCAACAAGAGGAGGACAGCATGGTGGATCACAGGTGAAATTTGTTAGGTTACATAACACCTTTAGCATGAGGATACATTTCACTGAATCAGTGGTCTTTTTTAATTATTTTTTTTTTCAGGGGTTATATTGTTTTTGGCCTGTCTGTCTGTCTGTCTGTCTGTCTGTCTGTGTGTCTGTGTGTGTGTCTGTCTGTCTTTGTGCCTGTCTTTGTGTCTGTGTGTCTGTCTGTGTGTCTGTCTGTCTGTCTGTCTGTCTGTCTGTCTGTCTGTCTGTCTGTCTGTCTGTCCGTCGTCCGTCCGTCCGTCCGTCCGTCCGTCCGTCCGTCCGTCCGTCCGTCCGTCCGTCCATCCCAAAACTTTAACCTTGCTCATGAAATGAAAACTCTTGGGTCTATGTTCTTTAAACTTCACATGTGCATGCATCTCATTAAGATCTACATTCAAACATGGTATGAGGTCAAAGGTCAAGGTCACTGTGACCTTAACATTTAAAATATAACCTTGTTTCTTAAACAGCTGCCGTGCGGCTTCAAAGCGCAGTAGGGGGCATTGTGTTTCACAAACACAGCTATTGTTTTGAATGGTGTAATGTTTCAAGGCTATATCTATGTCGCTACAAGATTTCAACATGAAACTTTATGGGTGAATAACTATCAATGAGGAGAATTGCAATTCATAAAAACAAATACTCTACACTAATTATAATGATTATACGGTATATCAATGGATTTGCACCAATCCATTAACAAAATGTATTCAGCAGGGGATATCAATTCAACAAATTTGCTTGTTTTTACTGTAAAACCTGTTTTTGGACTCAACATGGTGGCATCAGTTATTTGTCATATCAAGGTCAGCCTTACTTGTTGAGATTAATTTTTCTGCACTTTCAAATTACATTGTTTTCAATTAGTAATCATCTTGAATGTGTTTTAAGCAATAATAATCTAGAATGTGTTTAACTTCAATCATCTAGAGTGTTTTTCAAGTAATAATCATCAACAATTTAAGTAATAATCATCTAGAAATTAAGTAATATTCATCTTAAATGTTTTTTAAGTAAAACTTATGTTCAGTGTTATTTAAGTTATAATCATCTAGATTGTATTTTAAGTACCCCAGTAATAATAATCTAGAATTTAGTTTTAAGTAATAGTCATCTTCAACATTGTTTTTTCTTTAAGGTAATACTCATCTAGAATGTTTAAAAAAAATATTAATCTAGATTTTTATGCTCACCCAAATTTTTTTGGGGGGGGAGCATATAGTCGCCGCTTCGTCTGTCCGTGCGTGTGTCCGTCCGTCCGTGCACAATTTTTGTCTGGGCTATTTCTCAGCAATTAATGACCGGAATTCAATAAAACTTTATGGGAAGCTACACTACCAAGAGGAGATGTGCATATTATCAGCCGGTTCTGGTCGGATGATTTTTCACAGAGTTATGGCCCTTTGAAATTTTCCATTAACTGTACATATAGTGCAATTCTTGTCCCCCCAACTACTAGACGTTACCTTTTATCTGAATATATATAGTGCAATATTGTGACAAAAAAAACCTTTGGGGAGCATCACCCGTCTATGATGGTTTCTTGTTTTTTAAGCAATTATCCTCTGGAAGTTTTTTAAAGTAATATTCATGTACAATGTGTTCAAGTTATACTCATCTAGAACGTTTTTTAAGTGACAATCATGTAGGATGTTTTTAAGTAATAATCATCTACTATGTTTTTATAATGAATAATCATCTACAATGTTGTTAAATCTTTCCTCCACTTGTGTAGGTATGCAGACATTGATGATCTTGCTGCAGAAGGGGGCGTGGTCTACTTTGATATGGGCGGAGCTAAATCAGTTGACCTGCCCACCTGTAAGGAGATTGACAAGGAGGCGGAGTTAGGGCAGGAAGTTGAAGCCAATCATCTCTATGATCACTTAGAGGGGGAGAAATCTGCTGGAGTACCGCTACCTGTCCCTTCTAGGCAAGTAAAATTAGGATTTTATTATCAAGATGTTCATCACAGGAATTCAATCTAGGCTTCAAAAGATATAGCAAATACAGAAACAACATTATTATACATGGAGTAGCAATTAAATCCTACTTTTTACAGATTTTATTGCAGATTTTTATGTCTCCCATCACTATAGTGGGGGACATATTGTTTTTGCCCTGTCTGTTGGTAACGGTTGGTTGGTTTGTTTGTTTGTTTGTTTGTTTGTTTGCTCCAACTTTAACATTTTGCTATAACTTTTGCAATATTGAAGATAGCAACTTCATATTTGGCATGCATGTGTATCTCATGGAGCTGCAAATTTTGAGTGGTGAAAGATCAAGGTCAAGGTCATCCTTCAAGGTCAAAGGTCAAATATATAGCTTCAAAGCGGCGCAGAAGGGGACATAGTGTTTCTGACAAACACATATCTTGTTTAAACATAATTTAGAAGCTAAGGTGTCCATTTGAAACTTTTTATGCAAATTATATATTTTTAAAGGCATACATGGAATAACGCTTTATATTGTTGAATATAAAATTACAAAAGGAAAAGATGATTTCAGTGCATAGGTGAACAATCGTCTTGTAGTTGTAGAACACTTTAAATTGTACCACCCTCTGTCCCTTGTAGGAATGGGAACTTGACGGCTTTTGCTCCAGAATTCTTGCAGAAAGATACGGACGTTTTGCAGGCTTATTCTAACAACTTGAATGGTTACAGGAAGTGAGTCTGTGTCAGTGTTCACTGCAGATTTCAAACAGGGTCTGACACAGGGGTTTGTAGTATCGCACCGTAAAACATAATTTACCTTACCTCTGATTATACTCATGACATCTTTTCCTTTTGCTGGAATTCAAATAGCCTCGTTATGGGAAAACGGGGCTTAATGCTTGTGCATAAAGTAGCGTCCAAGATGAGCCTGTGCATTCTGCATTAGCGACAACTTTCCGCTTTTATGGAATGTTTCGAAATTCCAGTATAAAGTGACGCCTCTAATAAGCAAGTGCAGACTCCACAGGCTCATCTGGGTAAAACTTTATGCACATGCAATTAACCCTTTCCCACTTAGAAGCAAAGTGAAAATGGCTATTAACAAACAGTATAAAACCAGAACAGCCTGCGAGTAACTCGCAGTCTGTTCAGGTTTTATGCTGTTTGCTGCTCATCAGTGACTAAGGGTGGGAATTGAAGCCTTTAAAGCTTGAATCTAGTACAAAAGACCTTTAATGAAATTTAAATTTATAATGGACTACAAATGCGTTAAAATACATATCTAAATGGTAAAGGGTTAACCCTGTTTCAAGAGAGAGGGGCTAAAATGTAATTTTTTTAGAGCATACATGAAATACTTTTAATGTCATTTTGGTATGTGATGTAAACATTTGCACACAATATTTCTTGTAATGGTGTTTTCAAAAATATAATAAAACAACATAACATAGGCCTGTTAGAGTGAATTTGGCTTTATGTATTCATATTTAAATAAAATGTGCATTTCAAATGTTGTAAATGTATTGCAAACTTTATGATATGATAATCACAGTAGAAAATATATTTTGTTGTAACATCAACCTTTAATAAATAAACAATTTGATGGATTATGCTTTAAGGCTGGTTACAAGTATTAAAGGAAATGCAAAAGTCAGCAGAGATATGAAACAATTGTAATGCTATGAAGTGGGTTATCATTAATGCAATCAACACTGGACAAAAAAAACTTCTGCATGTTCAGACATCTCTCATTATTTTGACGTACATTAACAACAAATTACCAGAAAACTTCCATTGCAATATTTTTTTGTGTAACTGAAACTTGTGTTTATTTCATCCATCTTTATGTGGAGCTTATCCCATTTATGCCTAGCGTCTAGAAAAAAGGCCTTGGCAAACAGCGTAGACCAAGATGAGATGCCGCATGATGCTTCGTCTCATCTGGGTCTACGCTATTTGCTTAAAGGAATTTCTGTAAGAAATATTCTAAATATAGAAATAAATATACTAGACATCCCTAATTTTGGAAATAAACTGATACAATTTAGAAGGATGGGAGAGTCCACTAGGCATAAATGGGTTAAGTTTCATCATGATTCTATGTACACAATTGCAGCAGTTATTTTCAGGGTTGCATAAAATTTTATGAATTTACATGTTTAAGGTTAAAATAGATCAAGTATAAGAACTGTTTATTATGTAGGTTGTATTTTCATAAAATGGTTTTTCTGGGTCACCATTAATCGACAGGGCTGTCAATCTAGTTGAAAGTTCTCGAAACAATAACTTAACTCTCTTTATAGCTATATGTAAACATGGAAACAAAATCAAGATTACATTTTAAAACACAATATGATGTAATTTACCGCTATATATGATTGAAAACTGTATGATATGATTTTTTTGACCACTATATGATGTGATTCACTACTGTATAATGTGATTTACCACTATTATTCATGTTTTGCTTTATCTCAGTTTTTAGCTCGGCTGTATTCGGAGAAAACCCGAGGTATTGTCATAGGAAGCTTGTCGTCCAACGTCCGCGCCGTGCTGAAACCTTAACATTTTGTTAAGGTTTTTAGCATTGGCTCTAAAATCAAAGTGCTTCCACCTACAACCTTGAAACTTTTTATGCACCTGCACCTTGATGAGTTCTACATGTCACACCCATTTTTGGGTCACTAGGTCAAAGGTCAAGGTCACTGTGACCACTTTAAAAAATAATAATCTGACAAACATTTATTTATTTAAAACTGCACCCGCAGCCGAGCGTGGCACCCGTTATGCGGTGCTCTTGTTATGGTAAATTCTTGTAAGCTGTTTGTCCACATTAACCGAACTTGATCAGTCAACTGCATTGGATGCGTGCTTATGTACCAACGCACGGTGTGTATGGATGATTCTCCATGATGGTGCTTTTCTAAAAGGCTGTTCATTTATGCTTTGGATAATTATGTGAGAGAAATGCTTCCAATTGTTGACCTATTCCTGCTTGAATTATTTTGATTAAAAATGTGTTTGTTTACAAGTAACTGCTTAAATTACATTGTTTAGTTTTGAATATTTTTGTTAAGTTTCTAATTTTTATGCTCCCCCAAAATTTTTTTTGGGGGGAGCATATAGTTGCCGCTTCATCTGTCTGTGCGTGTGTCCGTCCGTCCGTGCACAATTTTTGTCCGGGTTATTTCTCAGCATTAATGACCGGAATTCAATTAAACTTTATGGGAAGCTTCACTACCAAGAGGAGATGTGCATATTATCAGCCGGTTCTGGTCGGATGATTTTTCACAGAGTTATGGCCCTTTGAAATTTTCCATTAACTGTACATATAGTGCAATTCTTGTCCGGGCTATTTTTCCCCAACTACTGACTGGAATACAATGAAGCTTTATGGGAAGCTTAACTACCTTGAGGAGATGCGCATGTTATTTGTGGGTTCTGGTTAGATGATATATTTAGAGTTATGGCCCTTTGAAGTTACTTAACCATCCATCGTATTATTTTGTCCAAAGTTGTGCCCCTCAAAACTTTCCTTTTATCTGAATATATAGTGCAATATTGTGACAAAAAACCTTTGGGGAGCATCACCCGTCTCCGACAGTTTCTTGTTAATATTTAATTTGATGTTTTTCAAAAAAAAATCTATTGGATGTAACACATTTGTGACATATTTGTAACAAGAGAATGTATGTTCAGAATAATTCTGTTGTTGCTGTTGATCTTAGTCTTTGATAAACATCTTGTGATCTCAATTGTTTTAATATCAATGCTGCTGCTACAGATGATGATAATGATTAAAAAGAAGATTATGATGATTATCAAAAAGATGTTGCTACTGCCTCTGATTATGATAATTGATATATTTGTAAATGAGATAATTATAACTACAAACCATAATTTTATGTTTATTCAAAGTCAAGTATAGAAAGTTTTTATGAAGGAAAAAATAATATAATGTGATAGTATATGTTGGTGTGTTTTGTCATTGATTGAGCTAGCCTTTTCTTTACTCAGTCACAGGGAGCTTTGCTTGAGGTTTGTTCTTTGACATTAAAAAGGTAAGCAAATAGGCAACGTTTTGGTAAAGTCTCTATAATCACAATGTGGGGTTATGTTCACAGTTCTTTAACTTGCATGACAAGCAATAAATACTTGTGCCATAAATATAGTGGCAAAAGTGTTGGTGATTCTTCATTATTGAAAATATATACTTTTTATACGCCCATTGAAAACCCTATTACTCTCTGCGAGTGGCGGGCCTGCGGGCAGGTGGCGTCGACAGCAGTGTCCGCTCTCTAAATCAAATAATTTTCATCCGATCGTCACCAAACTTGGTCTGAAGTTGTTTCTAGACAATATCTAGGTCAAGTTTGAATATGGGTCATGCCGGGTCAAAAACTAGGTCACGGGGTCTCTTAGTGCATTTCAAAAATTTAGCATTGTGCCCGCTCTCTAATTGAAGTAGTTTTCAGATCTTCACCAAATTTGGTCAGAAGTTGTGTCTAAATGATATCTAGATCAAGTTTAAATAAGGGTCATGCTGTTTGAAAAACTAGGCCACAATGTCACTTAGTGCATATTAAGCATTTAGCATGGTGTCAGCTCTCTAATCGAAGTAGTTTTCATCAGATCTTCACCAAATTTGGTCAGAAGTTGTGTCTAGATGATATCTAGGTCAAGTTTAAATATGGGTCATGCTGGGTCAGAAACTAGGTCACGAGGTCACTAAGTGCATTTCAAGCATTAAGCATGGTATCCGCTCTCTAATTCAAATAGTTTTCATCCGATCTTCACCAAACTTGGTCAGAAGTTGTATCTAGACAATATTTAGGTCAAGTTGGAATATGGTCATGTTGGGTCAAAAACTAGGTCATGAGGTCACTTAGTGCATTTCAAGGAGTTAGCATGGTGTCTGCTCTCTAATTGAAGTAGTTTTCATCCGATCTTTACAAATTTTGTCAGAAGTTGTGTCATAATGATATCTAGGTCAAGTTCAAATATCGGTCATCATCCGGGTCAGAAAATAGGTAATGGGGTCACTTATTGCATTTCAAGGATTTTGCATGGTGTCCCCTCTCTAATTGAAGTAGTTTTCATCCGTTCTTCACCAAATTCGGTCAGAAGTTGTCTCTTAATGATATTTAGGTCAAGTTCAAATATGGATCATGCTGGGTCAAAAACTAGGTCACGCGGTCACTTAGCATTTCAAGCATTTAGCATGGTGTCCGCTCTCTAATTGAAGTAGTTTTCATCCGATCTTCACTAACTTTGGTCAGAAGATGGGTCTAGATGATATCTAGGTGAAGTTCAAATATGGGTCATTCCGGGTCAAAAAATAGGTCATAGGGTCACTAAGTGCGTTTAAAACAATCACCATTGTTTCTTTTACCCTAGTCCATTAGTTGTAATATCATGCTTCACTTGTCTCGCCGATTTTTATGCTTTCCACGATTTTGAGGAAATTGACAGTCGGCATCTTATTTATGTAAAATAAATGTTATTTACATACATAGTTATGTAGTTGTTGCTTAGTTTTCAAAAATATATCACTTTGCCTCTCAAATGGTTAGTTATGACCTAAAAATATATCATTTTGCCACTCAAATGGTAAAGTTATGTGATGCTTAATTTTCAAAAATATATCATTTTGCCACTCAAATGGTTATCAAGTTGTCCAAAACCTTCAAACAGGCGTATCTTGTGACAGTTTGGCACTCTTGTTTATTTTTCACGTTGCATTTACAATTGGTTTGTTTCTAAAATAAGGATTGTAATTGTCAACCTTACATGTATGTTTTAAATGATGTTTACCTATGCAGTGTTTTTTAAAGGAATACTTTGTTTCCCATTTTGTTCGGTACATCAACTTATATTGTTTGTTTTTTGTACATGTCTTATTAAATTATAATTACATATGGCTAACACTACAATCAAATTGTCTTAATGTTATTAAAAAAAGTGAGGATTGATGAGCGTTTGTGATCACCTGTTGTCTGTGGTCAACATTTACCTTCGGTAAAAAAACATGGCCGCAAGGGGGGGGGGGGGGGCTTTTTCCTTATATTTATATAGTAAAAAAGTTTGTGAACACTCTAGAAGTCACATTTTTGCCTTATCATCATGTAATTTGGTCAAAACATTGGTTATGTGGATATATCGGACGAGTTTGAAAATGGTCGTGATCAGTGGAAAAACATGGCCGCTATAGGGTGGGGCAGTTTTCTCTATATGTATATAGTGAAAACATGTGAACAGTCTAGAAGACACATTTTTTTGTCCAATCTTCATGAAATTTGGTCAGAACATTATGTTTCCTGAATACGACAGTTGAGTTCGAAAATGGTTCGGATCGGTAAAAAAATATGGCCGCCAGGGGGGTCTTTTTCCTTATATTTATATAGTAAAAAAGCTTGTGAACACTCTAGAAGTCACATTTTTTTCCTAGTCATCATAAAATTTGGTCAAAATATTGGTTATGTGGATATCTCTAACCAGTTTGAAAATGGTCGTCATCAGTGGAAAAACATGGCCGCCATGGGGTGGGGCAGTTTTCTCTATATGTATTTAGTAAAAGCATGTGAACAGTTTAGAAGACACATTTTTCGCCCATGCAATCTTTATGAAATGTGGTCAGAACATTTGTTTTGGATACGACGTTTGAATTCGAAATTGGTTCGGATCGGTAAAAAAAACATGCCCACCAGGAGGGGGGATCTTTTTCCTTATATTTACACATGTATATCGTAAAAAAAACTTGTGAACACTGTAGAAGTCAGATTTGTTTGTCCAATCATCATGAAACTTAGTCAAAACATTGGTTTTATGGATATCTTGGTTGAGTTTGAAAATAGTCGTGATCAGTGAAAAAAACATGACCGCCAGGGGGTGGGGCAGTTTTCTCTATATGTATATAGTGAAAACATGTGAACAATCTAGAAGACACATTTTTTGCCCAATCTTCATGACATTTGATTAAAACATTTTTTTACCTGGATAGGATGGTTTAGTTCAAATATGTTTTTCATCCATCTTGTAACATTACCGCCAGGGGAGGGGGGGGGGGGTGTTCCTAATTTGAATATACTAAAAGCTTGTGAACACTCTAAAAGTCACATGTTTGGGGTAATCATCATGAAACTTGGTCAAAACATTGATATGTTGCATGAGTTTGAAAATGGTCAAGATCAGTGGAAAAACATGACCGCCATGGGATGGGGCATTTTTTTCTATATGTATGTAAGAAACATTTTCCTTATATATATATATTTAAAAAAATCTGGGTATTAAAACATGGCAGCCAGGATGGGTGGGGTAATTTTTTATATAGGCCTATTGTTATTAATTTGGAACACCTTATTTTTAAAGTCAGTCTTGTCATACTAATAATTTGAAATATTTGCTGAAGAGTTTTAATCTTTGTTTTTTTCCATCTTAGTCTCTCAGGTGAGCAACCCAGGGCCCTTTGGGGCCTCTTGTTTCTGTGTATATATCTATGTTATATAAAGTTGATCTTCATGTAACTTGAAGACACATTTGAATGAGATTTTGTGCCTTTTTTTTTGCCCATCATATGTATCCTTTGTTTTTCTAGATTGTTTGTAAAGGCTGTTCATTTCGTATAGCATGTGGCCTATGGAAACTTTTATAACCAAATAATCAGCCAGAATTTAATATTGTGTTGATATGTATTTGTTTACATTTGTAGTTTGTAATCAAAATATAATGATTTAATTTTATTTCACTGTGACATATTTTAAATTAACTTTGTATAAAAGTATATTTTATTTTTGGATAATATATAAATAATTGTAAGATTATTTCATAAACAACAACATATATCTTTACTATGTTGTATATATTATCAAATATAGCCCTATACCAAACTTAAGAATGCGTGAACAACTCTTGTGTAAGTCTTCCTTGTTTCAGTAATTCAATATAAGTTTATATTTTTGAATTTTTTGAATGTACAATGTTACCAAGTTAAGGGGTTGTACTGGAATCAGCATTGTTGTCTGCCTGTTTGTCTGTCTGTCTTTCAGTTTGTCTCTCTGTCTGCAGACTCAAAGATACCTGGCGGGAATTCTCTCGGACTTTTCAACATGCAACTTTCAGACTTGTAGGGATTGTTCCTTATAATTTGAAGTTGTGTGTGCATAATCCTTATCTTCTTACATTAGAATTTTCCCAAAAATATTCAGCTTTTCAACTGACAATTCATGTCATATTCGAATTATTACTGTAGACTTATAGCAAAAATATACTTCTCTGAAACTACAACATTCAGATGTATCTATGTTTTGGTATGAAACATTTTATAATTGCCATATACTTAATTCCTCCTGTTGTATTTATCCATTCATCATAATGTAATTATGTCGCATTCTGAACTGTACCATTTACATAATTTGTACAATTTTTATGTAGGACTGGTTATTGCTTATTAAATCTATAGCTTGTCTTTTGTTTCCAACGTTGTTTATGTCGAGTAAGAACGGACCTTGATCGGAAATCCTTGACGGCCATTTTAAGAGAAAATTTCATTTTCTATCAAAAAATAGTACATTGGTTTTATAGTTTTTTATGCTCCCCCAAACAATTTTATAGTCGCCGCTTCGTCTGTCCGTCCGTCCGTGTGTCCGTCCGTGCACAATTTTTGTCCGGGCTATTTCTCAGCAACTAATGACCGGAATTCAATGAAACTTTATGGGGAGCTTCACTACCAAGAGGAGATGTGCATATTATCAGCGGGTTCTGGTCAATTGATTTTTCACAGAGTTATGGCCCTTTGAAATTGTCCATTAACTGTACATATAGTGCAATTCTGCTACAACCAAAACGGACACAGCTACAACCAACACAGACACTTCTACAAACAACACGGAAACTTCTACAACCAACAAGGACACTTCTACAACCAACATGGACACTTCTACAACCAACACGGACACTTCTACAACCAACACGGACACAGCTACAGCAAACACTGACTCTTCTACAACCAACACGGACACTTCTTCAACCAACAAGGTTACAGCTACAACCAACATGGACACTTCATCAACCAACACAGACTCTTCTACAACCTACACGGAAACTCCATCAACCAACACGGACACTTCATCAAACAACACGGACACTTCTACAACCTACACGGAAACTTCATCAACCAACATGGACACTTCTACAACCTACACGGATATTGCTACAACAAACACATAAACTTCTACAACAAACACGGATACTGCTACAACAGTGAAACTACTGCAGCCAACTGGGAATTTTCATCAACCAACAAAAGAACTTCTCCAAATAACACAAAAACTTCTCAAATAAACACAGATACTTCTACAATCACAACAGAAGCTTCTCCAACAATCACGTAAACTTCTAAAACTAGCACGAAAACTTCTCCCACCAACATGGAAACTGCTGCAAATAACACGCAATATTTTTTATCAATTAAGGAAATGTTTGCAACCATCAAGGCATCTTCTTGTATATTCACTGAAGCGGAAGCTCCTCCGACTAACTAACCACCGATCAAGCACTTATAACATACAGACCACTGCTAAAGCCACCACTGTGTGTGTGTGTGTATGTGTGTGGGGGTGTGTGTGTATTTCGAAGTTTATGAGGTACTTCCGCGTCTGATTCTGAATTACTCCTGGAGTGTGTCACGGCAATCCTAGTTAATTAACTATTTAACTCACAAACGCTGGGATGGAATTTGAATTATAGCTGCAATTTCCAGCTGTTTCTTTTTTTTAATGAAAGTAATTTTTTAATTTGTGCGTGATCTTTTACTGTGGAGGGGGGTGGCAGTTTACCAGGACAAAACTCCACCTGACTGCTAAAGTGAGCACCAAAACTCGCATGCTTACGGAATCGGGGATAGCACCTGGGTCGCCTACTTGAGAGTGCGTGTACCAAACACTGCGCCATAGCAGCTAAAGGCACTGCTTACTTTCAGCACCAAAATGTAATCAAAAACTAGATATTCGATGGATTCCAAATGATTTTTTTTTTTCAACGCATCTATCGAATCTTATTCGATTTGATATACATTCTAACGATAAAACCAACAACTGTTATGGTGTTATGCTTCAATTGATAATGGTAAAACGAGCAATTTGGTTGTATATATACTGCTTTGAACAGAGTGTGAAAAACTGTTTCAAAGTCGCAACACACGGTCGCTTAACCCATTTATGCCTTGCGTCTAGAAAAAAGGCCATGGCAAACAGCGTAGACCCAGATGAGACGCCGCATCATGCGGCGTCTCATCAGGGTCTGCGCTGTTTGCTTAAAGGAATTTCTGTAAGAAATATTCTAAATATAGAAATAAGTATACTAGAAATCCCTTATTTTGGAAATAAATTGATCCAATTTAGAAAGATGGGAGAGTCCACTAGGCATAAATGGGTTAAACCTGCTTCCACTATTTATCCCCAATACTTCCAGCTCGATACTACAAACCATACAGATAAGTATATTTTGTGAATTCGTCTTTAACAATATTTCGCAATATTAACTAGAGCTTTGTCATAGACGTGAAGTATACCCCCACATGCCGCATCGACACAGACTATTTTGCATGCTGTCTTCACAAAACGAGAGAATCTAATTTATGGTGATTTTTAAGAATTATTATGTCATAATCATTTATAACCATTTTGACCTTTGAATTCTTGAATTCTTTCACATGATACGCCGTCCAATGACTGTGAACAAAGCTAATGTACAGAGCCATTTTAAAATCTCACAATGAATGACATAGTTATGGCCCGGACAAGATCATTTATTGCCATTTTTGACCTTTGAACTTAACGTGTGACCTTGACCTTGGAGATATCGACATAATTCTTTCGTGCGACACACCGTCCACTGATGGTGAACAAAAGAGCCAAATGATTTTAAAATCTCACAATATTTACAACATAGTTATACAAGCTCATTTATTGCCATTTTTGACCTTTTAACTGAAAGTGTGACCTTGACCTTGGAGATATCAATGTACCGGTAATTCTTTTTACTCGACAAATGAACGACAGTTATGGCCCGGACAAGCTCATTTTAGGCCATTTTTGACCTTTGAACTCAAAGTGTGACCTTGACCTTGGAGATATCAACGTAATTCTTTTGTGTTACACACCGTTCAATGATGGTGCACATATGTGCCAAAGGATTTTCAAATCTCACAATAAACAACATAGTTATGGCCCGGACAAGCTCATTTATGGCCCTTTTTGACCTTTGAACTCAAAGTGTGACCTAGACCTTGGAGATATTGACGTAATTCTTTCGTGTGACACACAGTCCAACGATTGTGAATAAATGTGCCAAATGATTTTAAAATCTCACAATAAATGACAAAGTTATGGCCCGGACAAGCATTTGACCTTTGAACTCCAAGTGCGTCCATGACCTTGGAGATATCGATGTTTTTTTTCACACGACACACCGTCCCATGATGGTGAACAAATGTACCAAGTCATTTTAAAATCTAACGATAAATGACATAGTTATGGTCTGAACAAGCTTTTGGTTTAAAACACACTAAGTGACCCTGTGACCTAGTTTTTGACCCGGCAAGACCCATATTCAAACTTGGCCTAGAAATCATCTAGATACAACTTGTGACCAAGTTTGGTGAATATTGGATGAAATTTCGGGACAGACTGACAGACCGACAAAGTGACTCCTATATAGCCCCCATTACCAATGGTAATGGGGGTATAATAACCGGCAAAAGTGCATACATGTATTTGAAGGAAATATAAATACATATTTTGAATGTCTACAATGTTCCTCCAGGATTCTTAGATCGACAAACGTATGGATATACAAGTACACTTCTTACCATCTACCCAAAATCTCATAAATAGTAATATTGTACATAGTTATTTGGTTTGATACGAAACACATTGTTTGTAAACACCTTTATTTCTACAAAACATTGTATACAAACGGCAATATTTACAAATATTGGTGAAACAAAAAAGGGGTGTGAAATAGGGTATCCAATCAAATAAAACAGCATACCAATAACACATCATTTATGTTTGTAAACTCAACGTTTTATTACTTTTCACAAATCCAGGCTTAACACGAAACTATTGTATCTTACATTGAAATGTGAAGCAGATACAACCGTTACAAGATGAACCCTTGAATTTGTTTTAAATTAAATTTTCATATGCTTTTAACATGTAACTGACTGTTGCTTATTTCAGGCTTATTCAATCTTTTTATTAACGTTCAACATATCAATATACTATAAATGCATGGCTAGTTTTGTATAATTTCTGAACAATCATATACCTTTGATAATCTCTAAAGAATAATAAAATATGAGATGTGTTTGTCAGACACACAATGCTCCCTACTGCGCCACTTTGAATATATATTTTTTTTCATTACATCCCTTTAAAAATATTACTTCCATTGTGAAAATGATCTGTACCTGCAAAATGATAAATAGAAATTATCTCCCTTTAAAGCTTGTTACTTCCCTTGGATGTTGTTATTTTACCTTTGACCTTGACCCTTCACCACTCAAAATGTGCAGCTCCATGAGATACACATGCATGCCAAATATCAAGTTGCTATCTTCAAAATTGCAAAAGTTATGGCCAATGTTAAAGTTTTCGGACGGACGCACAGACTGACAGTTCAACTGCTATATGCCACCGAGGCATGAAAAGTAAATCTGAAAATTTCAAGTGCAATATTTTTAAATGAAATATTTCTGTCACAAAAACTAGTTCTGTTTTTTTTTAAAGAAATAACAACAAACTGTTCGATTCACCAGTATATAACTGTTCATGAGGGTTTGTATGTGTAGTGGTACACAAAAGCACAATTATGATTAATCCTTAGATTTACTGCAAACACGGACTCTAGATTACAATCAATATACACTCCGTGCTGCAAACAATTGGACTAACAACCCCATGGCTTTGTTATACATTTCTGCCAACTGGGTAATTTCACCAACATCAAACATAACCTCTATCTCATGTGTACAAATAAAAAACAGAACAAATGAATGATACAAAATATCACAATTATTATGAGTATAACTGAACCATACAGTCTAAACACTCATTTAATACAATATGACCATCTATAATTGCAGATGTTTAAGATCTCATGCTATTTGATACTATAGATCTACCCAATATTGTTGAGGAATTTCGCAGATCTTGATGTTTACTATTATAAACCATACAGGAAACGTGTAAAAAATATAGGCACAACATTGAAGCATTTATCCTCAACATACCATATACAAGAACTACCAAATGATTTATAATTATTTCAATTATAAGGAAAAAATAAGAAACAAGAGCTATCTCCATAGGATGACATATGCCCCCGAAAAACACCTTCATAGTTGTGAAAGACAGCTAAATAACAGAACCAATTTTTGAAACCTAAATTCTGACAATAACTTCAAGGTCATGGCCACAGGGGTCAATATTTGTGTGTGTTTGGAAAGGTGTTTTCCAAATACACATGCATACCAAATGTGAAGGTTATACTTCAAGAGACACAGAGTTATATTAGCATTTTTCAAAACCTAAACGCTGATTTCAAAACCTAAACACAGGCCCAAGGGTTAAGGTCACAGGGGTCAAAATTTTTTTTGGTTATTGAAAGGTCTTGTCCATATACACATGAATACCAAATATGAAGGTTACATCTGAAGCGACATAGAAGTCATGAGCATTTTTGAAATCTAAACGTAGATTTTGAAACCTAAACGCAGACCCTAAGTTCAAGGTCAAGGGGGTCAAAATTTGTGTGCGTATGGAAAGGCCTTGTCCATATACACATGTATACCAAATATGAAGGTTACATCTGAAGCGAAAAGCAGATTTCGAAACCTAAACGCGGACCCTAAGTTTAAGATCAAGGTCAAAGGGGTAAAAATTTTTATGCGTATGGTAAGGCCTTGTCCACATGCATACCAAATATGAAGGTTATATCTGAAGCGACAAAGAAGTTATGAGCATTTTTTTTTAAAGTGTGACAGACAGACAGACAGTGCAATCACTATATGCGCACCTTCAGGGGCATAACAATTCAAACACAATGCAATAACTTTGTCATATAAGAAATGCTATAATATGGCATCAATTTCAGCCAAATGCCTGTAATACATTAATAAATAAAGACTGCAGGGTTTTAGTTTCTGTGAAGGAGGTTTTACATCATCAACATCAACAAGTGATATCAGTGAAAGGGGCAGGATTAGAAGCACGATTTATACATCAGGACATTGGTGCTGCACTAGACTTCGCTGTAGACTTTTCTCTTAAACTCTGTGACTCTCTCTTTAATACGTTCAAAAGGGTCTGTGAACTTTCCAGTATCTGAAACAGGAATTTTTTTTATTGGTACATTGTATATTGTATATGTTATTGTTTTTAAAACGTGAGGAAAACCATCTAAATATAGTGTTGTATCTGATGCATCTGATTTACGAGTTGTTCTTCATGCATCTGAGGAGAGTTCCTCTTAATGCATCTGAGTACAGTGTTGTTCTTAATGCATCTGAGCAAAGTGCTGTTCTTAATGCATCTGAGTAAATTGTTGTTTTTAAAGGATCTGAGTTTAGTATTGTTCTTAAAGGGACTGTCAACCAGATTGACGGTTCCTTTAATGCATCTGAATAAAGTATTGTTTTGAATGCATCTGAGTAAAGTTTTGTTTCCATCAGCCTTTGCAGTTCACACAGGCTTCTCCAAGACAAGTTGAATTTTTTTTTCTGCACTTTTGTTGCTCTCTTTTATTTCAAGGAACATTCTTCAAACCATGCTAAAGACAATAAGAGCACCGCATAACCAGTGCCAACGCTCAGCTGTGGGTGCAGTTTTCAGTAAATGAAAGCTTGTCAGAATTTTTTATATTTTTTTTTAGAGGTCACAGTGACCTTGACCTTTGACATAGTGACCCAAAAATAGGTGTAACTCATCAAGGTGCATCTACATATGAAGTTTCAAAGTTGTAGGTGGAAGCACTTTGATTTTAAAACAAAATGTCAAGGTTTTAGCACGCCGCGGACGGCACGACGAGCTGGCTATGACAATACCTTGGGTTTTCTCCAAAATTAGCCGAGCTAAAAAAATCTTAAAGAAATGAGGTCCAATAACCTTTAACAGACCTCACCAGATTTTATTGGACCTTATTCTTCTTTGACCAATCAATAGAAAATACCTTTTATAGAGTTAATTTTTATCAATATGAGATTCACAATGGTTTACAATTCTAAATACAAAAAAACAACAACTAAATTTAATCATTTCCTGTTAAAACCTTATTATGGTAAAAGTTTCACTTAAATTTAAATGAATAAAAAAACACACAGTTCTATCTATCACATGTCCTCAAACAAGTTAGATTAAAGATCATGTGAAGAAAATACCTTCATGTATGCACCCTCAGTTTCAGCGATGGTTTTGTCGAACTCATTTCTTGAAGCCATCTTTTTACTGAGGCTCTCATTGACCTTTGCCAGGCGCTCTGTCAGGATTCGAATGTCATTTTGCAGTTTTTGTTTCTCCTCTTCTTCTTGAAGAATCTGCTTGTGGACTTCATCCCTCTTTGCACAAAGGTCATTAATGCCTGAAATCAGGTTAATTGTAATTATATCCCATAAAGTGTGATTGAAATTGGAGCACAAACATTTCTTGCGCCAAATATAAATAAACTATCATGCATTACATTATTAGTATTATTAATACATTGCCCTGGGTCAAAAAGAGGCCATGATACGAATTTATTTCAAATTATATCTGATAGAATACAGTTTTTTTTTCAGAATTATTGTAGCAACATTACTAGATACAGCTATACTGCATTAAACAATGGTCATGTTCTTGTATTCATTCTGTCCTAAAGCCTCAATCAGAAATAAATGTCATGAAGTATTATTCATCTTTAATTTGAATGTTTGTTTTAAGACATCTGCATTATTAAAATTAAAATATACAGAATATAGAAACATTATATCATATAACACCATCAACACAATTGATAACTAGTATTTACATGTATTATTATTGCCGACAATTAACATTTGAAAAAAAAAGCAACAAATATAAAGACCAAAGGTTAAAAAATATGTTTATAATGACTCATACTAGTAGTCATATATTTATAAAATATTGGTGATGTAACAATTTTATGAAAATTACCCTTGACTCAACAAGCATATAACATATAGATTGACAGACACACAACTGGGGTCATTATTTAACAATTACTGAATTGCAAACATAAAATATGTGCACCGAGCAAATTAGTTGCAATAATTCAACTCTCAGCTTTATAACCCAAAGGGTTGCTGAAAGTTGCAATGCGCCGTCTATTGTACAAAGGTGCACAATTTTATGACCACTGCAGAGGCTAAGGAACACTGATACTGCTAAAACATTTACCTGTCTAAGGCACAAACTAATGCAAATGGTACCATTAACTTCATTAAATTTAAAGCAAGAAATAATTGCTTTTTATTTACCTTCTTATTCTTTCATACGCTCTATTCACCATATTGGGAACTGGTTATAGTGTTATTTGATGTAACCAAGTCAATAACGATGTCGAACAGTTGTCGAATATTTACACTGTTTGAAATTTTAAAATGAAAATGTCAGCAAGAATAGTATGTTAAAATATTGTCTTTTTATATAGGTTGCATGCAAAGGATAACGACCGTAGGCTGCCATTCAGGTAAATTAAAAAGGGCTGAATTAAATGGGTTTTTGAAATTTATTCATTGCTTTCCTTAATTTGCAACCAACGACGTCTGTTTAGTGATGCGCAAAAAATCTGTGCGCAAACTGCGATTTTGTTTATGAAGGGGTGCATATGGACTATGAGTAAACAATAAGGTAATATTTTGTTTTTAACTTGTTTAATTAACACAGTAAACTTTTCATTTATTGCATGAGCAGAGTTGGATTAGATCGGATTGGAAAGTAGTTTAGGCAGAAAAAGTATTTGAACGGAGTTTAATCTGATTTTACAAATGCCAGGGGTTTTTCTGCCTACTTTGGGAAAAGGAGTCTGACCAAATTGGGAATTTTTATCAACAAAATTTCCCATTTTGGGAATTTTTGTGTCGTGAAACGGCTCATTTTGGGAAAAAAAAGAATTAATCATGCTTAAATAAGTCTGTGGTTTAACAATTTTCTTTATATAAACACATGCAAAACAAACACTGCCCAAACACAAGTTACAGCAACCTTTTTTTTGGCCGAGCTAAAATAGAGCCATGGGTATTTCATTTCATACTTTAATGTATTAAATGACGATTGAACTACAACTTTCTTACAAGGCTCTGAGCATTCAGTTGCCGATTTTGTGATTGACGGCCCTGGCATTACTTTGGTTGCTGTTACATTTTGCTGCGTATAGTCCGAGTCTGTCTGTTCAGGGTTAATCGCGGCAGTAATTTCGGAAGATTCTGAGCGTTTCGAAAACATCGATGATATTGTTACACATCCTTTAGCGTCTATTTTTCGTGTTTTTTTTTAAATGTAATATTTACTATTGTGAGAAGCCATGATTGAAAATAAGCGTCTACAGATATGGTATAGAATGTGTATTGTGCGGCTCTATATACTCTTTTGTATAATGCGGAACCACTGGGGGCTGACGAGGTCAAAGCGTTGTCCGTTTCGCTACGACGTCGAGTATATGTTTTACTACGAAAACATTGTTTAAATACACATGACATCGAGAACGGATAAGTCGAAAATTGTGTTTAAAACATGTAAGATTATGATTTTGTAATAACAAAACTCTGAATTTAAGCACAATGTCATTTCATAGGTCTGTTACATCAAATTATAATCCAAGATGTGTCTGGTTTATGCGGTTAAACATGAAATAGACCGCTGATTTATCAAACCGAAGTCAAGTTTCACTTTTAAAAAATGCAATTAAGGTTTACAACTGTGTTTAATTGACACAATTTTACAATTTCCATATTGATCTATGTATTGTTAAGCCACTGGGGTGTTTAGAAATGTGTAGGGTGACCCAGTTATCAGAAATAAAGGCTACATATTATTATAAGGCATGATCATGTCTCTGACAGCATACGTATATGCCTCGCTACGACAACGCTTTAGCGTGCATGCGTTTCTCACAGAAGACGTATTGGTTATCTCTCAAAGGCAAAATAAAGAAGAAAAAAAATTAATACAGAGTCATGGAGTGGCTGGATGTTTCCTTTGAGACAGAGGTAGTAACAACGGCACAACATGATCCGAAGCGCACAGTCGACATGGTAATGCACATTATTATGATATAATTACATTCACGACTAGGCCAAAGGAAACGATTAAAATCGAAAATCCATATATAAGGTGACAGTTGAGAGTCGAGAACCTAATGTCGTCGGTCTCAATAAAAATGACGCATCTTCACCTTTTGACAATCCCTTATACGTTCATTTTGATAGAGACCGACGATAGGTTTTCAGCATACGGTACTCTTTATCAAATGACATTCGATTCTCGTTATTCCCAACTCGCTTATCTCGAAACTCTGCTTATGTCAAAGTAAATCCCATGTTCCAACTTCGATCATTATTTATCTCATACGGATTTTGATTTTTACATTGTATATATCAAAGCGATTTTCTTGAAAATCGGTAATCGTCAACTAATTTTGAGGTGAATTTCATGTTCGTATACATGATTGTACCTGTAAAATCCACACCTGTAACAGCCGTACGGTGTGGAAAGTAGGACCCCAATGGCACAAATCCGCAATTGCATAATCAATATATTGTTGTAAAGTTGTGGCAGTGGGTTTCTGTCACAGGTTATTATTAACTGCGTACATGACGGCCGGTAAATTTACTTCGTGTTACAATGCGGTTAAGGCCCAGTCTCACTATGATGCCGGCGGAGCCCCAGTGCGTGATCAGGCATCTACCGGGATGAACCGGGGCCCTACCGGGATGAACCGGTGCTCCACCGGGATAAACCGTGGACGACCGGGGACAACCGGTGCTCCACCGGGAAAGTATTAAAATGTTTAATACCTCCGGGATGAACCGGGAGTCACCGGGTAGGACCGGCAACGACCTGCGTGGCACCTGGAACAACCGGGACTGTACCGGGAACAACCGGGACGGCACCTTAGCTCCACCGGGGCCCAAAACCACCCCGGCAGAGCTACGGCAACGCCCCGGTGAATGCCGGCAGAGTCCCTTTATAGCTACGTTACATAAGTAAACCGGTGCTCTGACGGTACCGTCCCGGTTGTTCCCGATGCAGTCCCGGTTGTTTCCAGTGCCAAGCCGGTTATTGCCGGTCCTTCCCGGTAACTCCTGGTTCATCCCGGAGGTATTAAACATTTGAATACTTTCCCGGTGGAGCCCCGGTTGTCCCCGGTTAAACCGGGGCGTTGCCGCAGCTCTGCCGGGGTCTGATGCCGGTATAACCCCGGTGAGTGCCGGCGCAGTGACGGTATACCGGGGCTCTGCCGGGACTCTGCAGGCTTTCACCGGGTTCAACCTTTTCGTTTGGATGTTCATGCGCACAGTCAAGCACGGCATCTTTTGCACTGGGAAATGGCAGTCTGCAGTAACTGAAAACTGCATGTGATATGTCCAGAAATGGATACAGAAACTTCGTTGAGCAACCCATACATTATATTTGTACTTCGTTGCGCAACCAATACATACTCTGTGCGAAACTTTTACATAAAACGACTTGTAATTTCCTTCGAAACAAAGAATTTGCATAATTAAAATATATGTTCGTAACCTGTTTTGTACTTTAAAATGTGTAATGTACACTGAATCGAAGTAAAATGTAGTTTTATTTAATTTAAGTTACCGTAATAGGCTATTTTAACAGAATAACCACCTTATGCATTGCTTCAAATCAAAATATTTCGACTTTAGCTCAAAATAAACTTAAAGGTTGCAACTACGCGCATTTGTTATTAGTTTGTTATTGAAAATAAGTACCTACCATTACTGGATGTTCCGTTCTCTAATCCATAAACACAAGAAAATATGGAACTCGCCTGATTAAGTAGTGTATTTACACCATGTTTTCGTAGTAAAACATATACCCGACGTCGTAGCGAAACGGACTACGCTTTGACCTCGTCAGCCCCCAGTGGGAACAGTTCGAACGTCATCGCTGAGAGTAAATGCATCCGGCAAATACACCAAAAATCTGTGTCACTAAAGGTTTTATTACATCGCGAATGAAGGGAAGTCACTCTTTCAATATAAATTATGTTTACTTTTTACGATTTTGGAAGATTTTATTTTTTGGAATTGGGAAAAATGCAATCAAAATTCGATTGGGAACGGGTCCGTTTGCTTTGGGAATGCCTCCATTTCCCGGAGGCGCAGACAGTGCTGAAAAACCCCTGAATGCATACCACCTGTAGACACTTACAATGTCCCTAATTAAAAAAAATAACACCCAACTGAGTACAGTTTTCACCCCTTAACCAACAGGCGCCGGTTAAGATGGAGCGCTGTATCGCAAGAATAAGAAATGTACTGTAGTGCTCTTTAACCTGCTTGAAGTTGAGCCCTGAGGTGGACCATTTCATTAGCAACGCTCGTAGAATAAGCCGATTTTCTAAAAAACGATGTTCAAATGTATTTAATTACTTACATTTTACTAATTCGTTATTATAGCTCTGAAGAGCAGCGCCTTGCTGGGACATTTTCAAAACTTTGGGGTAAGGAATAAAGTTTTGAACCTGTCACGACAAACTATTTGTTTACAAGATACGGAAATGCTATAAACGTCATCAAAATATGTGGTCCGGTTTACAGTCAACTCGTACCTAAGTCAACTCGCACGGTAGTCAACTCGCACGTTTTTTGGTTAACTCGCACGGAAGTTAATTCGTACCTAAGTTAACTCGCACGGTAGTCAAATATTGATGTATTAATGGGTTCTAAATGAGTAATTTATGCATAAAAACAAATGATTAATACTTTCAGAGTTTAGTTAATACTTTTTATTGAAAACTATTTACAAAATAAAAATAAAAAAAATTCACAAAATATTGTTTATACCATGGAAAAGTTATCGGCACATTAAAACTGACATTTTAAGTACTTTAAAAAATATATTTTTTAACAATTATTTTAATTCTTATAACATTATTAATACACATTATCAAAGCTTTATATATGTACACAAGTAGACATACATCTATATACTTTAATTGTAATATGTATTTCAATATATTTACACACAGTATTATAGCTTTACAATATGTACACAAGTAGACATACATCTACATACTTTTCTTTTAATATTTATTTCAATATTTACACACATTAACAAAGCTTTACAATATGTACACAATGAGACATACATCTGTATAATTTTTTTTAAATATTTTCACACATAATCAAAGATTTACAATATATACACAAGGCGACATACATCTATATATTTTTTTTAAATATTTATTTCAATATTTTCACACATAATCAAAGATTTACAATATATACACAAGGAGACATACATCTATATACTTTTGTTTTAATATTTATTTCAAAATGTTCACACAAACAAAGATTTACAATATATACACAAGGAGAGATATATCTAAGTATTTATTTATTTATTTATTTATTTTATTTCAATATTTACAAGATATTTACATTGTAGTTCAATCAAGCACAGTTCTTGTACTTTGTGCTCATCTGTTTTATACATCTTTTCAAGCACAGTGCTTGTACTTTGTGCTCATCTGTTTTAGTATTGCCGTTGCGGATACCTCGCCCCGCCTGTACAATGACCACAACCTGGCAATCTGGCCTTGCATGGTTTTCTGCTGGCGTCGCTGGTAGCGAGTCAGTTGCAGCTCCGTAACCAGCTGTACGTTCCGAAGTGCAACGTTTGCCTCGTCAGAAAGAAGACGGATGGGGAGGTACATGGGAGGGGCAATCCCCGCTCTCCCATTGAGACGTCTGTGCCAACCTGTAGTTAAATTTGAAAGGAAAATTCTTTGGAACCCGCCTGTGCTACATTCTGTGCAGACGTTGAAATCTGAAACATATAAAGCGCACCATAGCAAGGTGTATGATAAGTACTAGTAAAAAAAATAAATTATACCAAACTGTCCCGATACACTATGAATAGAAATTATGGAAAGTTGTACAATACCTGTTAATTAACAGGCGTGTCTTCTGTCTCCATGTCATCGGTCGCATTGCCAAGTGCCGCAACTTCTTCGGATCCCACCTGTGTTCCGTTCTGTGCAGACGTTGAACAAGGCTTGCAGACAAACGTCCGTTTCACCGCGAATGGCGGCAAAGTACTGTTTTTGTGTAATGCCTACAAAGACAAAACATTTTCCCCCATAACTGTTACGAACATTCAAACCATTGCATCCTAATTAAAAAGGTTTATTTAATTTCAATTAACGAAGTCTCAAATATTTATTGTATACTGTTAGAAACGCTTAATTTTGTGTCCGGAATTGTGCATCTTATTTTCGGGTAACAATATATCAAATTAATAGAAGTTTAGGCACTTGCATTAAGACCCGGTTTCTCAAAGCAATACTCATTTTGTAAACACATTTTCCATTTGGAAGTTCAAATCATGCTTGTAATTTATGAAGTTGTAGAAATATTTAATACATGAAAAAATAATAGATAGAAAATGGAATTAATAAACAAATAAATAGTGCATGCACATATTTATTAATAACTATTAATTATTAAGACGTTAAACAATTAATGAAGATCCCGTTACGCATGGAAAACTTATTGAGCACACAATTATAGGAAAAACACGTATAACAAAAATGTCAACGTGAGTACAAATACGTATAGCTTATCTTAGTATCATATAAACCGCGCATATATGATTATCATACCTACACGTATTTAAACATGGTTGTACGAAACAATGATTAATTTTACAATAATTCTCAATCATACAATTTTACAAGAATCAAATGTTAATTTATTTAATACTAATAAAATTAACTAACATTTTTTGAAATTTGTACATGAGTTACGGTTCTACATTAATTAATTAAATATTAAATTGTATAGCATGAACAAATAAAAAATATTTATTTAAGTATTCCATACTACAGCCTTATCTCTAGACAACCCCTATCAGTAATAGCCTTATCTACCCCTCGATAATCAGTACCCTCATCAGCTCTGAATGACTGACAGATTATCTGTTTATTGTAACTTTAGTGGTGAGAAATAGGGTATTGTTACTGATTAGGTGACAGATGTTTTCAATATCTTTCATAGCTCATTAAAGGTAAAAAATATAAGCTTATACAAAGTTTATAACAATTAAATAGAAATTAGAATACAAACAATTAAATACTTTCCACTATTATAAATCAACACGCGAACAATTAAACGTATTTGAATTAATAATTACATATATTCCGATATTGGTTAAAAATACTTGGATCGAGTGATAACAGTATCACAAAAACAAACATTCGTCTACAATACAATACAAATAAACAACGTTTATTAAATAACTTCAAGCAAAGCTGGTATATTGAGAAAAGCTGGTATATTGAGATAACTACTTGACAAATCAGAAATAAGAAATACAACACACCACTAACACGATTTCGATTATCTTCACATTAATTAGAAATCTAAAGAGGTCGTTATAATAACAATACGCGAAAATAGAAAATGTAAGTTTTGCAACGGACACGCTATAGAAATGAGTATCACTTTTCACTTGTTTGAAATATTATAGTATACAATGACATGAATGGTACTTACCGGTTTCGCATGTTCGGTGTTGCCATTTTGGCAACTATCGCATTCAATTGCTTGCTGCCTTGGACCCACATTCCTTGAACACAATATACACGGTAATCCATCACATAAAAAACGCATGAACTCACTATACGTATGTATTCCGTAGCACATATATGTTGATAATGATAACCTATTCTTAATTTAGTCGATTTATATACAGTACTAAGAAACTTTGATCTATTATGAAATAACCGCATGCAACCAACATCACCTAATTTTCGTTTTAACTTTCTTTAATTTAACTCACACCTGATTATAAGTATATAAGACCTTTCACACCTATTACAAACATTCATATAACCCGTGAAAAACACCGACCACAAGTGTAAAAGAGCCATTAAATGTGACAACCGTATATTCAGATTATTGAAAAAGGACATAATTATTATTATTTTTACTTATAAACTTCTTATAAACTACTGATCATATTACATCCTTCATCTATTTCTATATATTTTTTCGAGGCGTGCGAGTTGACTTTGAAAAGTGCGAGTTGACCAGATATGCCATGCGAGTTAACCAAAAAACGTGCGAGCTGACTACCGTGCGAGTTGACTTAGGTACGAGTTGACCGGCACCCTGTGGTCCATACGGTAGATAACCGTTGTCATCTCTAAGAGAGTTGCTTCCCTTATCATAATCCGAGATAAACGGTTACGATCGCCGAGTAAGCCGCCAAGAAAAGGACAATATATTCTAGTACTAATGGAACAAAGTGAACGAATTATTGTTCTGAAAATAATATGTTTTGGAACATTCAACAAATAACAGTTGACATAAGACGCAGCTTTTAGCTTTTCCAATATAGAAATAGAGTACTCAGTCAGTATTGAGAAAATGCTGTTTTTAACGCAGCAAATAACATTTTACACATTTAACAACTTGTCAAAACGGGTATTTAACCGCAGGAAACACGTAGGCATATAGTTATATGATAAAATACAAAAACTAAATAACGTCATCAATCAGGGCCGGATTAAGCTGTTTTGGGGCCCAAGGCTGCATATGTTTCGGGGGCCCCTTCCCTCTAGCCCCTTCTGTATATTGAAAATCATACTTAATACTACAACTACGAAGATCAGAAAACTTGAATTTGTACACAGTTGACATTTACATTGTATATATAGCAAAACAACTAAGACAATGTATAACTATTTTATTAACCGAACTTAACATGCATGTTAAATGTGACAGATTCCAGCCTATAAGTTTCTTTTACGACAGCTGTGTAACGTCTTGGTCTCGGAGGACTTGACATTTAGTAGCAGTAGCCCAATGCTGTCAACCTTTCCTGACTCATGGTGTTCCGTAGATAAATTTTCACGCGTGGTTATGTTGAAAATGACATCATACCTTGACAGTTATCGACTGGAATTATTCGTAAAGCGATCGCAAAGTTTGGAAAAGTTGTCTGTAATTTACCGCCATCTAACTTCAACAGTTCACTAATGTGGGTGATGGTTCTGTCTTGGTCCGCTTCTAAGATGGCTTTGAAATGAACGAGCTCGTCAACAGAAGACGCTTCAATATCATCTTGATTAGATTTCACTAGATGCGTTGCACATTCCCGTAGATCATCCAAGGTGAGAGACTCAAACTATGTCATGAAACCAAACAGTTTGAAAGACCAGAATATGCGCTCAACCGCTTGGGAAGTTCAACAATGAGACAATCAACTATGCTTTAGAATGTGTCAATGAAAATATTCTCGCGTGCACTTACTCCGAATTAGCATCTGGTGTCCTACTCTCGTCACGAAATAGTTTCCGCTGTTTCTTGTAACGCTTATTCGCGTCCTACTATTCGTTGATTGCAACATACGCTTTGGCATTCTCTTCAATGTCGTCAAACGTGCCCAGATGTTGTCATGACCATACGGGAAAGTCGCATAATAAACAGAGAAACTAATGGTTCTGGATGGATATACAACACAGAAAGAAAACTGATAACATAGTAAATGAAAGCGAACTAAACGATTTCAATTCGACATACATCGGGAAACTGGTACAATTACACAGACAATTTCTACTGCATTCCCATTAGAGTCGTTCAATGGCGTAATAAAAAAAGACTATATATTGGGAAACTGGTCTGCCGTTGGGGGCCCCTCGAAAATCGGGGGCCCAAGGCTGCAGCCTTGTTAGCCTAGTGGTTAATCCGGCCCTGTCATCAATACCGGTAGTTTACATTCAACACGTCGTTATTTTAAACATATTAATATACATTTGTATATTAATGTATATTTTAGATACATTAGATCTGCAATATAGATTCTACAATGTTGTGGTCTGCTAACAATAAATGTAACAGCTGGTAAAATCAAATACTATCAATGAACAGTTCGTTAATAAATAAATATATTGTCAAATTTATGCAGATCAAGTTGTCAAGTCGGAGCAGTTCTGAATTTAAATGGTAGTATTGGTTATCATAAGATTTTCGGCGATTATGATGTTAGTGTTGTTAGAAACGAAGTGTAAGGTGATGGCATTGGTGTCGTTGGAGAAGATGATAATGAAGTTACTTTTTTATATGTAAGTGTACGTACATGTGCTTAAGTAGGCAGGTGCATGTGTTTGGGGGCAGTGAGGGTGGTGGAAATGGGGCCTGAAAAAAGGTAGGGTGACCTATTTTTTAAAATTTCGTCGGGTGATAAACTTAATACGTTGTAGGTGACTTAATTATCCTAATTCAAATTGAGTATTAATATTTAATAATCCATTCAGAATATTTCATGGGAAAAGTTCTTTATTAAATAACATTTACTGTTAATACCATTTAATACTGAATGCCACTCTATGAAATTGGCAATAACCAATAAAAACAAAAAGGTGTTTCTGTATTTGCCAGAGCATTTAAAAATTAAAAAAGAACGATAAAGGGTGATACATATTTTTAAAGTTTTGACATAAACATGGAATAGGGGCACATATTTTAACTGGTTGGAGCATAAAAGTGGACGCCCTACTCCCGCTTCTTTGCTTTATCAACTCTAAACATAAAGAAGTTAAATTGCACACGTTAACATGCTCATCGCACGAAACGACACTGTGAGCTATTAGAGCCCCTTAAGTGCTAAACTAATAATGTGATTCGTATTCTTAAAATCGCTCACGTGCGTTAAGATGTTAACTGTTTACACGCAGATTACAATTTTTATTCAATACGAAATATTGATATGGTCTCTGAGATATAAAATACCCGGGTTTAAAAAACAAACAAACTGGTTTACCTATGCGAATAGAAAGGCGTAATCAGGATAATGACAGCACGACCGTACGATGATGTTTATTGATAGTGAAACCGCAAAACTAAGTTGATGATAATGCGTATGATGACGATAACGCAAAACTACGATATTGATTACTAGACATAACGACGACGTCAAACGAAAGTGCATGTACTATAACAATAACGCAACTGTACGACGAAGAAAACGCGACATACAATATAGATAACGCGAAAGTATGAAATAAACGTATAACGATAATATTAAGACGAAAACTTTACTAGATATCAACATAAATATTTCCATGTTTAATTCGACAGTTTGATTATTAATAGACAAACTATATACATGGGTGGCACCAGCAGTGAACTTCAAGATCTCACAAACAGACTCTATGAGAGAGCAGGTGCATACGGATTGGAGGTCAGCACGGAGAAGTCAAAGATCATGGTGAACAGCACGACCAACACCAGTACAGACATTACCATGAACGGCGAGAAGCTAGAAGAAGTGACCAGCTTTAAGTACTTTGGCGCAACCCTGTCCAAGGATGGTACCAGTACCGCTGAGGTCCGAACATGAATTGCCATGGCAACTGCATCGATGGCCGAGGATCGAGCGTGTGATCCTTAGCCCGGCCGCTTTGTAACATAACACATTATTATGATCGAAATGTGTACCGAATTTCATAAATCTTAAATAAGCAGTCACCTAGATCAACATTTCAGTAGCCTCGGGTTATCGAACGTCAATAAGTACCAGGCACGAATATTTGCTTACCTTATGTGTCAATCTTCGGTCAATTCCGTATGTATTCGTTTTGTGTCCGTTGCATACTTCATATTTTTGTTGCAGACACGTGACTTTACACGGCCAATAAGAATTGCACACGTGACAATTATCAAAGCTTTCGTTCTTTATATCTATATTAATTAGTCGGTCTTACTTGAGCAGCCGAACAAAGAAGGCGCGTAATTTATTGCTGTCGCGGGGCGGCCTGCGGCCGTGCGCCGTATGTTACTGGTAGTTCAGAATATTGTTCGGACATGTCAATGTATTGGAAAACGTTGTGTTGTGTTAATAAGCAGAAATAAAACGTAAAGAAATCTGAATCGGACTTTGTCAAAGTTTCTTGTCTACGTTTATCCTGTATCAATGACTATGTTACATCTTAAGTTGAGTAGGGATTGGTCTTGAAATCCTTTCTACGACCATCCTTCCTTCTGTGAGGGAAATTATCAGTTAGTGGCATAAGTATATGCACATAGTACTGGTAAACCAACCAACCCATCACAAGTTTGAGTTGGCAAATAACCGCCGTGATATTGCTAAAATTATGTTGAAAACAGCGAAAATCCAACTAAACAAGCAAACATTTTGATAGTGTTTGCATGGTTGGGAACCCAAAAAAAAGCCAACCTCCGCGCAGAGATCTGCCTGGAATCAACACAGCTCGATCAAATTGTATGTAGGATCATGGAACCACAACTCGAGATCAAAGAGCTACAATAGATTTATCAATCTCCACGCAGAGTTGTCGTTCCTTGCTCTCGCATACAATCTCTGCCATCACAAGAAAATCGTACCAGATTTGATAGGATTTTATCTTTTAGTTTAAGTATAGTATGATAACAAGTTAAATCATTTTGATTTTCTTTTAAATTTTGAAAATAATTTATTAGTTTATGTCCATAATATAAATATAAATTACCTACATTGAAAAAGTAAAAATAATAACGGTTAAATTTTTGAAACGCGTGTCCAGGCTATCATCACGTGGTAGGTTATGAAGGCATGGATTTGATCCAGCTATATATGCTGGTTCCAGTCAAATCTCCATTGTGTACACACCGGTCTTTCTGACAATAACGTAGTGACGTCACCATCTATGTATAGAACGGTCAAATCTCTGCGCGGAGGTTGTAGATTTATCTCTGTGTAGCCTCTTAACCGGAAACGGCCGTCTGCCCCGAAATCTGTTGTTTTAAAAATTACAATTGCACAACAAATTGAAATATTGTTAAGCCTTTAGTTTGCTAATCTTAGAAAAATTTATTGCATCCAATCCATTTTTTTTAAATCTAACCGAATTATTATTGTCATCAAGGTAACTTATTTATATTGGTGTATCTTTTCTTTTGTTGTGATATTGTTATTATCACAGGTCTTCGCGATGCTTTTCGTGGTAATGTAACGACTCGCCCCCTTAACGACTCGCCCCATAACGACTCGCCCCACTTTTTATAACGACTCGCCCCACATATATAACGACTCGCCCTATCAAAATAAAATGTTATATTATATATGGTAATATAAATGAAATCAATTCATAATATGAATTTAAGGTTCGGCATTGTTTGATAACCATCGTTCAGCGGTTTTTTGCCTTATACCTGACCTTATATACGTCTATTGCAGGCATATTCTGAAAAGTAATAATTTTTATTTTATGATGTTTTTTTTTTACATCTTTGTTCAGTGACAATATTATCATAAAGCAAGACTATTGAATATCGGCACATTTGTCTCATGTCATACTTTCCTTTATATGTATAAAAAGAAGCAAAGGCTAAGATCATATCGACAATTAAAGATTCCCAGGTTTAATTACTCAAGAATTTAGGGATTATCGTTATAAAGGAGACCGATGAATTGATAACATAATTGACAGGTACATTACCGCGGGCGGGTGATGACAATCAACAATACACGTGTCATAATCGCGAAAGCGTGAATACCTTGCTTCGTGGTAAAGATATTTTCATATATACGGGTATTGAAAGGTAAGAAAAATGAAAAAAGGTCTTTGCCGAAATTTATTTTTTGCAGAAATTTTACGGACACAATTCATCTGTAAGATAATTTTTTATTTATAATTTTAAAATTACCATTATAATCTTAAATCTACCTATTTATTACCTGTTGTTCTGAATACAGAACGCACGTTTTAAAAATCTTTTTTCATATTATAAAATGCGTATCAGTCCTTTTGTGTTTTCACACAAACTTTACTTTAAAATGCTAATCAAATGGCGTTTCTTTTAAATTTTGGTGTGAACAATTAGCGCGGAAAGTTTTCAATGGTTTCAAATAAACATTAAATGCTAATTAAATGGCGGTTCTTTTAATTTGTAGGTGTGAACAATTATCGCGGAAAATTTGCAATGATTTCAAATAAACAAGAAACTATTTGTGATAAATCAATTAATTCCACGATTTGTTTAATTACTTTAATGGTTATAACTTTAATTGAGTAATACGTGCCACTGCGGAGTTTAGTATTTAAAGATGTACACATGATTATAGTATACCATTATTTTAAATTGATAATTCGACTAACACCATGCTTGCGCCTCCTTGTTTATTTTGTCTTCGACGGGTGTACCAAAACTCCAGAGCGGTGACATGTGACAACTGTTCACGGTGGCATCACATAAAATGTGGTAACACTGGTAAGTACTTCTAAAACGTACAATCGAAGATAAATTAAGGGGAAGCTTTGGGGAGTGTGGAAAAGATACAACGAGCGTTCCATCTCAACTAGTCAGCTGCTGGACTTGTGTTCAGCCATGTACGGACCTGTGTAAAAAGTTGTTGTTGCTGTTGTTGTTTGTGTAAATAGTGTTTAAATTTGTTATGAATAAAACGTTTGAATAAAATCATTTTCATAAATTCAATGTTGATAATATTAAGATATAATTATAATGATTACTGATGTATTACTGTCTTTTGTAAACTTTTCTTATTAATTCAATGTTTGATATTATTATACACACTGCGTAACTTTCTATTTTTATAAGTTGTTGTTGTTGAATATAAGTACATAAGTATCTAATAAACCATCAACACAAAAAAGTTTTTCTTATATATTTCTCTTTCTATTCATCTGTACTGTTTACATTTAACATAGATGCTAAAAATGTAACAATAAAAATGATGGGGGCGAGTCGTTATATATTATATACGCAAAAACATAGTTATGTTACTGTGGTAACGCATAATATTAATTGCAAGAGTTGATAAAATTCCAGGTGTAGAAATCTTGAACATATCATGCAAGATGCGATACAGTATTCCAGTTTCTGTTGAAAGTTCCTGAAAAAGGTGAAAGTTAAAGTAAAGCATTTTAACAAATTTCATCAAACTTCTAATTTGCCAAATCTTAAGATATTTTTTCAATACCCCACCAGTTTTTACCGACTTAAAACACAATAAAATCGAAATTAAGTAAAAAAACAACCATATAAGTAATGATGGGGCGAGTTGTTATCTATGTGGGGCGAGTCGTTATACATGTGGGGCGAGTCGTTATAAAAGTGGGGCGAGTCGTTATGGGGCGAGTCGTTAAGAGGGCGAGTCGTTAGTAAACCCTTTTCGTGGGCAGTTTTTCTTGTGGGTTAAACTTAGTCCAAATAATTAGACAGAGCTCCAGATAAGGTTTTGTGAAATTTCTTCCCAACTACTGACTGGAATACAATGAAGCTTTATGGGAAGCTTAACTACCTTGAACATGTTATTTGTGGGTTCTGGTTAGATGGTTTATTTAGAGAGTTATGGCCCTTTGAAATTTTTAAGTTGCTAAACCATCCATCGTAATATGATAATAGGTGCTACCTAATTTACGGGCAACAGCTTATTTGATGTTTGATAAAGATAACACGGGTAATATATGTCTGCACATTATCATGCAACAAAACATTCAATTTCTTTACAAAACAATATGTAATTTAGCAAAACAATAAAATATAATTTGTTTAAATCTTAAACAACTTTATGAAGCTATGCTTTTTGTATAGTAACCCCTTGTACTGTTTTCAAACTCTTAAACATGTATTTCATTTTTTGTTTCCATTTTTCAAAACAATGTTAGAATTTAAAAAAATAAAATAAAAATCTCGCGAAACTGTGTTTTATTGATGTTTTCCATATGCAGGGATGCCATTTATGTTTTAGGGTGAGATTATTTCTAAAACGATTTTATTTAACTTAAGCATAAAAAAGAAAGGTGCCGTACTTCATTATTTTGGTCCCATGTCTAAGTCATCGACCTCGTAAATGTATCCCCTGCATATGTAAATGAAAAACTTTTTGTACTTTATTAATGTTAATAAATATATAAATGCAACAATGCTTGCGGGAGTGTTTGCGTCTATCTTGAAAGAAGTGCATAGACCTCATTCACTGCGCAAAATTACACAGACCAGAAATATCACCTTTGGCTTTGGACAAAATACTCTTTGCATATCTTCCGCACTGTTAGAGCTTATGTAATGAAATGTGGTAAACTTATTGTATTTTTCTGAATCCTCAGGAATTAACAGTTGGTAAAAACTATCGCTTATGGCATACACAGATTGAACATTACTAGGTTGGTGCTAAGGAGAAAATACTAGTAGCAAAAATTTAGGTTTATGATGAAGACCCACATCATAAGCTTAACGCTAAATATATGAGTGTACAGGTTTTTTTTTGGCTCGATTTTATAGCCGAAATTCGGCTATGTTCCCAATCCCAAAAATTATACTTTTTTCCCAAAATTAGGCAAAAAATTCCCAATTTCCAAAAAAAAAAAAAAAATAAAAAAATTTTTTTTTTTTAGAAAGAAATCTCAGGCCACGACTTTTTTTTTTATTGGTTTACAAAAATTATTTTGAAAATGGTCCATCGGGCGGTCGAAAAAAAAAAAAAAAAAAAAAACATCATTGGAAAAAAAAGTTAATACTAATAACATCAGAACAAAGACAACATATCTTTTATAACCTTAACACAGAGACAAAAAATCAAATTATGCAATGAAACATATCTATATCTTCAAATGAAATGAGTCCTCAAAGCACCTTTTGTAACATCAGGCAATTTTAAACACTCCATTACATGACATGCGTTCTTCTCCCATTAAAACGAAAAACTGCGCTTCATTTCCATAATTCGATGCGCACCATTACGCAATGCGATGCCCGTTGCATAAATCTTATATAAGATAAACTACTCATACACAAATTACCCGGTATGTGTTTGCTCTTACTCGACTTATGAGATCGTACATGAAAAAAAAATCGAGGTAGAGCGATCCATGCGTCGTTGCGGTAATGTTTGTCAAAGTTGTTGTTGTCATGAAAACTCGTTGATTTACAACGCAAAACGTCTTATTTGAACTGACGCGAATTAATTTAATCATATTTGTCAACTTCGCTCATGCTTTATTTTGATAATTTAATCCAAAGTGTTAGCAAGTGGTTTTTTTACTGGAATTGTAAACAAGGAGTCAGTTAAAGTCTTCCGAAAATGTGATGTCTGTGTGAATTGACAGTTTGACGTCATCAAAGGAAAGCCGCTTTCTGTCGGAAGCAATAAAGCGACAAATTTCGCGCCGAAAAAATTGGCTTCCTTTGTCTAGCAATCAACATGCCGAACCAATCGTGTGTTTGTTTCTCAATTGCAATCCTCCAATTTAATAAAAGCACGTGCATAGCTCCGCCTTCGAATCTTTTGCAGAGAACGGAGGCGGAGTTTAACGGTTAATTGAGCTAGTGTTTTACGCAAGTTGAGTTCCGATTTGTCGAAATTACTCGGCCCTAAGCATTGAAACGACAAATACATTTATCAATGATTTTCCGAGATATACCGATTTGTTCCGATTTCCAAACTTTCTGTACGGTTCCTATAAACTATGGCGGACGTGTTTACAAAATTCCTAAACACATATATCGTAAATAATGGCAGTGTTTTATTGGATTATTTATACTAATTATCAAATACTTTTTTATCTACTATAATATCGGGTTTGTTGAATATAATGAACATGTTAAACAATATAGTTGCGTCACAGACTCGGAAATAAATTTTGATGGGGTCGACATTTTACTGACGCTGATTTTCTTATTGTCTGTAATTTTTACCCGAAATAAATTTTGAGAAGTGCCCATAAAAGGACTGGTACATAATGTGTCACATTGAAAAATATCCCGATCTCTGCAATATATGTGAACCAATCGTTGATTGTACTTACTTGATTTTATTCGCAACCGTACTCAAACTGAATCGTTTTTTTTTCTCGTTTCGCTCGTTTTGCAGTGCGGTCGGGAATAAAATATTTAAAAAAAAGACGATTTTCCGATTTTATTTTTTTTCCCATTTTCCAAAAATTAGGGTCGGCGGTTTTGTAAACCAAGAAATATAAAAGTCGTGGCCTCATGTGTATTTTATCTCAATTTTAATTCAATTACATCTAACAAAGTATTATATGATTTTGTTCTTTTAATTTGAATGATTTTAAAGGGTTATATAAAATTTAGTATTTCCCTAATCAGTGGACTTTTCGTGTGGAAAAAAGGCTAATGAATTTATTTTCCCAATTTCATGAAAATGCCGATAAAATTCCCAATTCCAAAGCCATGGGCTATCTTCCCAAAAAGTGGAAAAAAACCCCTGGTGTACCTGTCACTTTATGTGTGAGACAAAAAATATACAACAACATACTTATTTTCACGAATTTACTGTTATGAACAAGAACTGTTTTACCAGTAAATAATTTACCAAACCATATTTAAATAAAATATAATCAAATATTTTTCACCTGAATTTAATTACATTATTTCGTTTATTTTCATTTCATTTAATTCATTTTCATGTTTTGAAAGTAAAGATACTCAGTCATTATGGAATGTGGCATTAAACATATAGACAGCAGCTGCGTATTGCATGTGAATGAGGCAGTTTCCACATGAATATGATTATAAAATAACAACCTGATTTTTAAACTGCATGTACATCCCAATTGATTAAAGTCAAGTTTTTGTATGTTCAAGCTCATTAACAAAATAACACATTCAGTATGTTCATTTATACCCTTATCTTCTCGCCCTTGTTTCTGTGCACTCAACACATATAGTATTAGACACACTGTTATGAGTTTGCATATATTCGGTAAATTCCTACCACGCGTTTGTTAGTTAATAAACACGCTCAGTCATGGCACTAAATGTCAATGAGTTGACTTCATCAAAGATGTAGAACCAAACAAAATACTCCACTCATCCAGTACGCCTTCTATGAAGAAATAATAACAAGCAGTCATCAAATAAAATGAATACCGTATCCTACACTTTCGCTTCTTATATGATCTTCAAAAGTAAGTAATCAGTGGTAATCAGAGACAGTTGACAAGACTAAACGTCTGCTTTTCTCTTATTTGCAATTTTTTCCAAAGTGTCGGCATAAGGTGCAAAATAATAATGGTAATACACAACATGGTCTCAGGTGTGTCAAATGAATTTTTAGGCAAGGATTATTAATTATAGGTATAAGTTCAAGTGTACAACACACTCTTTTGTAATTAAAATATTGCAAAGTGTGCTACTGGCACTGCATTATGCACATTTATATTTAAGCAAAAATTAACATTCATTTATATAATAAACAAGAAATCTGATACTTAAAAACAACTTAGTAGATATTGTTTAATGTACAATGTATTACTCAAAGTCATCATCACACAATGAGACAACACAATGGTCTCTAAACAGAGTGTGCTTTTTAATTGAGGCATACATTTTATGAATAAATACTTAAGTAACAGAAATACAGAAACAAACGTCTAGAGCTGCCTGGGAACTATCATTTTTAATATCAACAATTCATTTGACATGCCTGATTGCAAATTGTTAATTTCACTATTTTTCACATTGTTTTCACACCTGATATTTGTTATGCTGTATATTCTTTTTGCTTACAGACATACAGAGTCTCTTCACAATAATTGCAGTTTCTTGACAGTCCACTAACGTTGAACATTTATACAGAGTCACAATTGCTAATGTTTCAGTCCCGGTCAAGCTTTAGAGGTCCAGAATTGCTTCGTTGTTGAGTACAAAGCACGCAGTCAGTTTTGCTCAGCAGAATGCTGCATGGAATGTGTGAAGTCCAGCATTTGACAATGCAGATCTTCTAAAAGAAAATCAAAAAGAATCCATAAAATGTACATATGAATTAGTCTATTTCCAATGTGTATGTAAGCACAGTTTGATTTTTTACAGTTTGAAACAGTTTGGTACGAAAATGATCGAGTATGAGTCGGAGATGCAATATTGTTTACAATCACAACGTAACTTAATACATCACAAAAGAAAGGGTCTTGAGAATAATCACGTAGAATATACTCAAGAAATAACTCCAAAACTTAATATAATGATAACTTTTATGTTCCATTAGTTTGACTGAATAATAATGACCTTAAATTTAAAATCGGCAAATTTTTGTATGTGCCGAAAACAGTTCCCATGTTATCAAAGGTAATCTTTAGCAATATTACATGTATATAGATTGATGTTTATGTAACCAAACGCAATATTTTAATTTAATAATGACTTACCAATCGAGTGCATTCCATTAATTTATTAAATTTCAACAATGTAAACATCCATTAGAGTATGTCAGTTTCAATTTTTACTTCTTAATGACGTATGGACGAAAGCAGTGACGTCACACAGACATGTATAGTTGTCGACGAAAGAAACGCGGCTGTTCATGTTGTGAACAAATTAAACTTTTAAACAATTGTTTATTTATTTAAAGGGATAATATTAACTATAGAATATTGGTTTCATTGAAGAAGTTAATTCAAAACGAATCTTATTCGGTTTTGTAAACCGGAAGTACGCAAATAATTTAGACGGGTTATCTTTTTTAAGATTTTGTTAACAACATCTAGAGCAATTTTCAATTTGCAATGCATTATGGGAAACAGGAAGTGTCACACAGGGAGGCAAACAGACGTAATTTGATCGTAGAAAATCATAATACAATAACATAGAGTACGATTCGCTACTTAATAATTACTGCCATGCCGTATTATTTCACGAGGAATGCATCTACGTGTCATATAGCGTTTGTCAAAGTGCCTATGTGCTCCAGCGCTCTATGATTTTCCATCGCGAAAATAGGTGACGGCAGAAATTATTTGACTTGTATCCCTATAAGGTAATGTCTCTTTGTATTTCAGAAAAGTGATACAAATAAACAGTCAACGACCGCTTTGCGGGCTTTTGCCCGTATTATTTTGTCCAAAGTTATGTCCCTCAAGACGTTTCCTTTTATCTGAATATATAGTGCAATATTGTGACAAAAAAAACCTTTGGGGAGCATCACCCGTCCCCGACGGTTTCTTGTTTGTTTAAGTTTCGACCCGTCGTGTCGCGTTTATTTAGCTTTTCCGACTGTGTCAGCAACTGAACATACAAAATTGTATAAGATCTTTTCTATAATGTCTTTCTTAACATTCATATTCGGCTAACTTTGCGTACAATATGTTAAAAGCGTGTTTTTGCACGCTTTGCAGATTTTAAGGACGCTCTCTGGGCGCCGCCATTGTTTTTTGACAGACTGCACACGCCGCTTTTATTGGAAAAAATGCTAAATAAACCCAATAACCATTATATATTAACACCGAAAAGATCTTTAATACGCGAAAAGAACTCAATAAAAATAGTTACAAACCGATTTAAAAATATTATTCGTAACATGATTTTGTAATTCTTAATGGTACGACAAGATTTTAAAATAAATAGGTAACGGACTTGAAAATAATTTGTAATTACGAAAATACGACCCTTATCTGGAGCTCTGATAAGACGTAATCTACTGATGTATATCTACCTCATATTTATAGGAGTAGGTTAAACTCAAAATATCTGGGTTACTTTTTTAATCGGCAGAATTCTGTGCTATTTCACATTTCGTATTTTAAGTTTTATAATCAAGAAAATGTTTTATTATTGATATTTCCCTTATTAAGTAAGTCTTCTTGAATGCTTTGGGCTTATACATACAGCCCAGAGTTCTTTTTGATAAATTCAATGTTCAAAAGTTAAGTCTCAAGTTTGTCTATAAAATCATATCAATCAACCTAAAACATTGTACAAACACAATACCTGTTACCATCAACATCAATTTGCTTGTTATTTGTAAAGAAATCCTCAAAAGAAAAAGTCGATATAAAGACACAATCAAACCAAAGGCAGAAGTATTGAATTAATGATTTGATCTAAGTTACAGAGGTTCCGTTGATAATAGGTGTAGCACAATTGGTTGATTAGACACAAGATCTATCTTGACAGGGTTTTTTATCTGATTTTGGGGAAAGGGCCTGGCCTTTTTTGAGGGGAAAAAAATCGCGCAAAATGCCGGATTTTGGGGGAAAAAATCACGCGAAACGCCGGATTTTGGGGAAAATAAGGAAAGTCTTAAATAATCAATTCAACATATTTTGCTGTTTTTAAAACAAAATCAAGGCAACAGATAATTTAATTATGCAATATGTTATATTTTCAACACTGGATCAGGTTAACTTATGTATTTAAAGTTTAAAAAAAAAAAAAAAATTTTTTTTTTTGGGGGGCGGAAAAAAATGATGTCTAGGGGAAAATTTACCTGCTGAGGGGAAAAAAATCTGAGGGGAAGGGCCGATTTTCGGCGGGTCCCAAAGAAGGAAAAAAAGCCCTGTCTTGCCAAGGATTTTGGAATAATTCATGTATAAACTGGCATATTTTCAATTGCGGAATACTCGGCCCTTTCGATTGCAAAAAATAAACACATTTTCTTCAATTGTTGATTTGTTTGAAATTCGGATTAATATCATTACTCTGCAATCACACCATATCAAGTAATATGTCTTTATTTGCGCATTAGGGATATATTTACGATCTGTGTTTGGTTATTTATGCCAGAAAATAGTTTATCTTGTTCATTTTACCGATTAAAGTTTGGCATGAAAAATGCTGTTACCAGTTGCAACTCCCAGTGATCGTGGCGACCTGGAGGGTCATAGCTGGGAGTTGGATTATTGCAACTTCATGGCGTAGGCGATATTGTGTCTGCCTAGCGACCAGGTGATCACATCCATCCCCACTGTGCGAACTTTCTTTTGATCTCCCCCTGAGACACAAATTACTGGTTCTAGTGGCAGGAAACTAACTTGAGTGTGCAATCAAGCCAAAATAAATAGATTTAAAAGTAAACATGGGGTTTTAATAGTTCTTTTTGAATGTTTAAAACTTTTATGAGTATGGCTCAAAGTTCTTCCTTATAAACCAAAGTCCACGTAAAAAAATTAAGTCTCAAGTTTGTCATAAAATCAAATTCAATCAACCTTATACATCATAACAAACACCATAGCTGTTACCATCGACATCAATTTGTTGTTTGTCTGTGGATAAATGCTCAAAACAAAAAGGTTGATAAAAAACCATAATCAAGCCGAAAGCCAAAGATTTGAATTGATGATTCCATCTATCTTGCAGAGGATTCTGGATATAGTTGATGTATAAATTAGCATATTTTAAATTTCAAATACTCTTTATTTTCAATTGCAAAAACTTAAACATTTTCGTGAAACGTTGACATATTTGAAACTTTGATTAATACCATAATTCTGCGAGCACACCATATCAAGTAAGTTGTTTTTATTCGTGCATAAAGGATATATTTATAATTTGTTTGTGTTTATTGATTCGGGAAAATAGTTAATATTGCTCATTTTACCTATTAAAGCCACATAAATACTCAAAATCAATGAATATTTTGTAAAGTATTTCCTTAAGACAGGGCTTTTCTTCTTTCTTTGGGACCCGCCGAAAATCGTCCCTTTCCCCTCGGATTTTTTTCCCCCTTCAGCAGGTAAATTTTCCCCAAGACTTCATTTTTTTCCCCCCATTTTTTTTTTTTTTTAAACTTTAAATACATAAGTTAACCTGATCCAGTGTAGAAAAATAAATATAACATATTGCATAATTAAATTATCTGTTGCCTTGAATTTGTTTTAAAAACAGCAAAATATGTTGAATTGATTATTTAAGACTTTCCTTATTTTCCCCCAAATCTGGCGTTTTGCGTGATTTTTTCTCCCAAAATCCAGCATTTCGCGCGATTTTTTCTCCCCTAAAAAAAGGCCAGGCCCTTTCCCCAAAATCAGATAAAAACCCCTGCTTAAGATAAAGTTAACCCATAATAAATTAGTGTTTCTTATCGATTAAGGCAAAATTTCAACATTAAATGTGGTATGGTAACATAAATTTAATGAGATGCAAATGCTCGTTTTTATTTTTTGTGTCCCAATACAATCCCTGTGAATTTCCTGCCACCATATCAGACCATTTACAAGCAAATGCAAGATTTGCTTTGGGCAGCATCGGAAGCCGGACGTATATCTCATTAACTGCTGTGCAGCTCCAAAACGCAGCAGGGGGCATTGCGTTTCACAAACACAGCCCTTGTTGCATTATTAAGTTAGATTTCTGATAGGTTTTGGTTTAAGAAAGGTCATCAAAATGTACAGTTTCACTAGAGTAATACGCTCAAAAAGTGGTAAATAAATACCAGGAGTTCCTTGTATTGTTATTAACTTAAATCATAGTCTAAAGCTTTGGTCAGTTTTTTTTCCAAGGACTGTAATGTTAAGTATAGTAACAGATGCTGTGCACTTACAGGACATGCCAAAACATCCAAGAGGAATTCTTGGTGTGCCAAAGGACCCGTCACGACAGATCTTGTTCTCATTCCACGCCCGAGATGGTGAGGAATGGCCCTCAGACGAGGAGGATTCCGACTACTCTCCAGGGTAACACAGTATTCATTAGATATTTGAGCCGAGTTAGGCGAAAACTCGGATTAATTCAAGTGCAAAGTCTGCATAGACTTATCAGGGATGACACTTTCCGCCTTCAATGGATTTTTGTTTAGAAGATACCCCTGTACTTCATTTTAACAAAAAAAATCTTAAAAGTGGAAGATGTCATCCCTTATTAGAATGTGAAGACTGCATAGACTTATCTGGGACAATACTTTATGAACATGCATTAAGCCCCATTTGCCCAGAGTGCAACTCATTTGTATACCTCTGGAAACAAAGTTTTAGAGGGACTGTTTTGCAGTCAGTCTGTCTGTTGTTAGTCAGATGGAATAAAATGTAATAAGTTTGTGGAGCGAGCTGCTTTCATTTTTCTCAAGAAATTCAACTAAAGCTTGAAATACGCCATGAGCATGAAGTGTAGATGTGTGCTTTTTCAGCTTTGTTGGAAATATGGCAGGTCCCGTCAGATTGGGAAATATAATGCACAAGGGAAATAATTATAGTTTTGTTGATAAAAATCAATACATCTTTTTATTCTCCTTTGTTTAGTTAAAAAACATTAATCTAATAATTTTTGACAAATGCTGCTTATTAAAATGCTCAAACTTTGTTTGATGAACATTAAATTTTGTAGGAATATATACCAAAAATATTTAACTTTGTTAAATTTTGTAACATTTTGTCTTATGTCTTATGTTTTCAAGATAAAGCTTGCATTGAGCGTGGATTTTAGTCATTACAGGGGGGGGGGAAATTATTTACTTTTTGAGCAGTGGAGTTATGCCAAATTTTGACCCCAAATAAGTCATATTAAGTATCACTGCATGGCACATGATGCGCAGAACACTTCATTCACAGTTATCCACTTATTTCTAAGTTATGTGCCCTTTATCTTACATGACAAAACGGTGGTGGGGTATAAGTATAGTTTGTGATAAGCTGCAGTTGCCATAGATACCATCAAGTAGCTCTTCCTTCACTTGCAGGTAGACTTAATAGTAAGTAACTACTCATTTAAAATTTGAATATCTCATTTTAATTACACAAAAGTAATCTTTAAAAATATTTTGAAAATGATTTTAAAATGAAATCCTTATATATCCATGTAATTCCATCAGGACATAAGCAAAACATTAAAATAATATAAAACAATAAAACTGCAATTTTAAATATTGCCATTCCATTATTTGTTGATTCTTGGGAAAAAACACTCTTTTTGTTACATTTAAATAGTAATGTGTTGAATACAGCCTGTGCTGCAAGAAACCACTGATTCATCAGCTGGGAGCCGCCCATCAGCAAGTGTTTCATCCTTTAATCCCAGGACATTCCGGGCGGTGAAACCACAGTGCTGATCAGGCACTACGAGTCAGTGGTTAGCTGCCAGCTCTTCTCCCTCTTAACCCATAGCCAACTCGACGCTCTCTCTGCTGCTTGACCCAGTCTCCCAACAGCTCTCTTTCTCTCTCCTCCTCTGATTCCAAGGGCACTTAGCATCCTCCACAGTGATTGTGCGGGAAAGCCTCTTGCGCCAATTTCCATCGGGAACAGCCATGTACAAGTACTTCTATAATAGCCATAGACTTGAGGCTATTGTAAAAAACACATATCAATGGTTTAATAGTTATTCTATCCATTTTTAGGGTGCCGATTGTCGACATTAGCAAGGTAAAAAAAACTGGAGTGGATATATACAATTTTTCAGATTTGACTCGGATTCTGACCGTGAACGTAAATCGGCTAAACAAATAAACAAGAAGAGGAAATCAAACACTCAGAAAATCAAAAATTCTTCGCCAAAAAAGAGGAAAAGTTCCACTGTATTGTCTACAGTAGGAACTTCACAAGGTATTTCTTGCAAGTTTTAACTAAAATTGCGTTGTTTTGATTGTTAATTTGGGAAAATGGTGTTTTTTTTGTTTTCTAATAAATACGTTGAAATAGAGATAAAAAGTGTTTATATTCATTATTATGATATTAACTCTGGTTTAGCTTATAGAGCTGAATAGGGAATTCAATTGAAATCAATGTTTCAATTTATTGTTATTATTATTTTTTTATGGGAATTTATGGCATTCATTTGGGGAAAAAACATTTTGAGGTTGAAAATGTGGCCGAATTTTGACCAAAAAATTGGCAGCATAATAATCAAATTCATATTTTGCTTATTTTAAGTTTAGGTTTGATTAGTTAATGCAGCTGTTAGAAGTTAATATATGTTTAATTGTGTAATAGCAACATAAGAATAGACAGTCAAGCTGGAATTTATGTCATGTTTTGATTTACACATATATTTTAAATCTTCTAGTGCAGTTCTTACCTATGATAATTAACTTTCTACTGCAGTTCTGGTGCAATTTACTTTCTACTGCAGTTCTGGTGCATGTTTTAAAGGCGTGTTCCTGATAAGCATTAGATAAGAGATTGTACTGTAAGAGTACCACTCTCTTATAGCTTGTACTGTAAGAGTTCCACTCTCTTGTAGCTTGTACTGTAAGAGTTCCACTCTCTTGTAGCTTGTACTGTAAGAGTTCCACTCTCTTGTAGCTTGTTTTGTAAGAGTACCACTCTCTTGTAGCTTGTACTGTAAGAGTACCACTCGCTTGTAGCTTGTACTGTAAGAGTACCACTCTCTTGTAGCTTTTTGTAAGAGTACCACTCTCTTGTAGCTTGTACTGTAAGAGTACCACTCTCTTGTAGCTTGTACTGTAAGAGTTCCACTCTCTTGTAGCTTGTACTGTAAGAGTACCTCTCTCTTATAGCTTGTACTGTAAGAGTACCACTCTCTTGTAGCTTGTTTTGTAAGAGTACCACTCTCTTGTAGCTTGTACTGTAAGAGTACCACTCTTTCGTAGCTTGTACTGTAAGAGTACCACTTTCCTGTAGCTTGTACTGAAAGAGTACCACTCTCTTGTAGCTTGTACGGTAAGAGTACCACTCTCTTGTAGCTTGTACTGTAAGAGTACCACTCTCTTGTAGCTTGTTTTGTAACTTGTAAGAGTACCTCTCTCTTGTAGCTTGTACTGTAAGAGTACCACTCTCTTGTAGATTGTACTGTGAGAGTTCCACTCTCTTGTAGCTTGTACTGTAAGGGTACCACTCTCTTGTAGATTGTACTGTAAGAGTACCACTCTCTTGTAAATTGTACTGTAAGAGCAACACTCTCTTGTAGCTTGTACTGGAAGAGTTCCACTCACTTGTAGATTGTACTGTAAGAGTTCCACTCTCTTGTAGCTTGTACTGTAAGAGTACCACTCTCTTGTAGCTTGTACTGTAAGAGTACCACTCTCTTGTAGATTGTACTGTAAGAGTACCACTCTCTTGTAGCTTGTACTGTAAGAGCACCACTCACTTGTAGATTGTACTGTAAGAGTACCACTATCTTGTAGCTTGTACAGTAAGAGTACCTCTCTCTTGTAGCTAACTCACCAGCCATTGTCCCCAGTTTGCCCCCAGAACTCTGGTACAGAATTTTCCAGATGATTGTCCGCCAGGAAGGAGCACTGCCATTTCTTCAGAGGTAATCTATGTCATACCAAGCATTTATTTCAGGCTCATTTGGGAAGATGGTCTTAAACCACGTGTGTAAAGTGTCAACCCAGATTACTCTGCTCATTCCACACAGGCAAATCAGGGACAACAATTTCAGCCTACACTGGATTTTCATTAAGAAGAGACTTCCTTTGACCATAGATATCCATAAATTGTAAAGTGTCATCGCTGATAGCCATTGGGGACTGCACAGGCATATCTGGGACAACACTTTACACACAGGTGGCTCATTTTTAGCTCTACTGCCAAAGGCAGAAGAGCTTTTAGGATGGCATGGTGTCCGTCTGTCTGTCTGTGTGTGTGTGTGTGTGCATGCATTAGACTTTTCTTGTTTATCTGATAAAGTCCACAGTTTTCATCCGATTCTTTTCAAACTTGTTCAGTGTCTTTATATTATTGAGGACTCGAACCCTATTGATTTTTAGGTTACTGGGTCAAAGGTAAAGGTCATAGTGACTCGAAATAGTAAAATGGTTTCCGGATGATATCTCAAGAATGCTGAGGCCTAGGATCATGAAACTTCATAGGTACATTGATCATGAATGGCTGATGACCCCTTTTCATTTTCAGGTCACTAGGTCAAAGGTCAAGGTCACAGTGACTCGAAATAGCAAAATGGTTACTTTTTCTTGTTTATCCGATTAAGTCCACAGTTTTCATCCGATTCTTTTCAAACTTGTTCAGTGTCTTTAAATTAATGAGGACTTGAACCCTATTGATTTTCTGGTCACTGGGTCAAAGGTCAAGGTCACAGTGACTCAAAATAGTAAAATGGTTTCCAGATGTTAACTCAAGAATGCTTAGGCCTAGGATCATGAAACTTCATTGGTACATTGATCATGACTGTTTGATGACCCCTATTGATTTTCAGGTCACTAGGTCAAAGGTCAAGGTCACAGTAACTCGAAATAGTAAAATGGTTACTTTTTCTTGTTTGTCCCATAAAGTCCACACTTTTCATCCGATTCTATTCAAACTTGTTCAGTGTCTTCATATTAATGAGGACTGGAACCCTATTGATTTTCATGTCACTGGGTCAAAGGTCAAGGTCACAGTGACTCGAAATAGTAAAATGGTTTCCGGATGATAACTCAAGAATGCTTAGGCCTAGGATCATGAAACTTCATAGTTACATTGATCATGACTGGCAGATGACCCCTATTGATTTTCAGGTCACTAAGTCAAAGGTAAAGGTCACAGTGACTCGAAACAGTAAAATGGTTTCCGGATGATAACTCAAGAATGCTGAGGCCTAGGATCATGAAACTTCATAGGTACATTGATCATGACTGGCTGATGACCCCTTTTCATTTTCAGGTCACTAGGTCAAAGGTCAAGGTCACAGTGACTTGAAATAGTAAAATGGTTACTTTTTCCTGTTTATCCAATTTAGTCCACACTTTTCATCCGATTCTTTTCAAACTTGTTCAGTGTCTTTAAATTAATGAGGACTTGAACCCTATTGATTTTCTGGTCACTGGGTCAAAGGTCAAGGTCACAGTGACTCAAAATAGTAAAATGGTTTCCAGATGTTAACTCAAGAATGCTTAGGCCTAGGATCATGAAACTTCATTGGTACATTGATCATGACTGGCTGATGACCCCTACTGATTTTCAGGTCACTAGGTCAAAGGTCAAGGTCACAGTGACTCGAAATAGTAAAATGGTTACTTTTTCTTGTTTGTCCGATAAAGTCCACAGTTTTCATCTGATTCTATTCAAACTTGTTCAGTGTCTTCATATTAATGAGGACTAGAACCCTATTGATTTTCATGTCACTGCGTCAAAGGTCAAGTTCACAGTGACTCGAAATAGTAAAATGGTTTCCAGATGATAACTCAAGAATGCTTAGGCCTAGGATCATGAAACTTCACAGTTACATTGATCACGGCTGGCAGATGACCCCTATTGATTTTCAGGTCACTAGGTCAAAGGTAAAGGTCACAGTGACTCGAAACATTAAAATGGTTTCCGGATGATAACTCAAGAATGCTGAGGCCTAGGATTGTGAAACTTCATAGGTACATTGATCATGACTGGCTGATGACCCCTTTTCATTTTCAGGTCACTAGGTCAAAGGTCAAGGTCACAGTGACTTGAAATAGTAAAATGGTTACTTTTTCCTGTTTATCCGATTTAGTCCACAGTTTTCATCTGATTCTTTTCAAACTTGTTCAGTGTCTTTAAATTAATGAGGACTTGAACCCTATTGATTTTCAGGTCACTGGGTCAAAGGTCAAGGTCACAGTGACTCAAAATAGTAAAATGGTTTCCAGATGTTAACTCGAATGCCTAGGCCTAGGATCATGAAACTTCATTGGTACATTGATCATGACTGGCTGATGACCCCTATTGATTTTCAGGTCACTAGGTCAAAGGTCAAGGTCACAGTGACTCGAAATAATAAAATGTTTACTTTTTCTAGTTTATCTGATAAAGTCCACAGTTTTCATCCGATTTTCAAACTTGTTCAGTGTCTTTATATTTATGAGGACTCAAATCCTATTGATTTTCAGGTCACTGGGTCAAAGGTCAAGGTCACAGTGACTCGAAATAGTAAAATGTTTACTTTTTCTAGTTTATCCGATAAAGTCCACAGTTTTCATCCGATTTTCAAACTTGTTCAGTGTCTTTATATTAATGAGGACTCAAATCCTATTGATTTTCAGGTCACTGGGTCAAAGGTCAAGGTCACAGTGACTCGAAATAGTAAAATGGTTTCCAGATGTTAACTCAAGAATGCTTAGGCCTAGTATCATGAAACTTCATAGGTACATTGATCATGACTGGCTGATGACCCCTATTGATTTTCAGGTCACTAGGTCAAAGGTCAAGGTCACAGTGACTCGAAATAGTAAAATGGTTACTTTTTCTTGTTTGTCCGATAGAGTCCACAGTTTTCATCCGATTCTATTCAAACTTGTTCAGTGTCTTCATATTAATGAGGACTCGAACCCTATTGATTTTCATGTCACTGGGTCAAAGGTCAAGGTCACAGTGACTCGAAATAGTAAAATGGTTTCCGGATGATAACTCAAGAATGCTTAGGCCTAGGATCATGAAACTTTATAGTTACATTGATCATGACTGGCAGATGACCCCTATTGATTTTCAGGTCACTAGGTCAAAGGTAAAGGTCACAGTGACTCGAAACAGTAAAATGGTTTCCGGATGATTACTCAAGAATGCTGAGGCCTAGGATCATGAAACTTCATAGGTACATTGATCATGACTGGCTGATGACCCCTTTCCATTTTCAGGTCACTAGGTCAAAGGTCAAGGTCACAGTTACTTGAAATAGTAAAATGGTTACTTTTTCCTGTTTATCCCATTTAGTCCACACTTTTCATCCGATTCTTTTCAAACTTGTTCAGTGTCTTTAAATTAATGAGGACTTGAACCCTATTGATTTTCTGGTCACTGGGTCAAAGGTCAAGGTCACAGTGACTAAAAATAGTAAAATGGTTTCCAGATGTTAACTCAAGAATGCTTAGGCCTAGGATCCTGAAACTTCATTGGTACATTGATCATGACTGGCTGATGACCCCTATTGATTTTCAGGTCACTAGGTCAAAGGTCAAGGTCACAGTGACTCGAAATAATAAAATGTTTACTTTTTCTAGTTTATCTGATAAAGTCCACAGTTTTCATCCGATTTTCAAACTTGTTCAGTGTCTTTATATTAATGAGGACTCAAATCCTATTGATTTTCAGGTCACTGGGTCAAAGGTCAAGGTCACAGTGACTCGAAATAGTAAAATGGTTTCCAGATGTTAACTCAAGAATGCTTAGGCCTAGTATCATGAAACTTCATAGGTACATTGATCATGACTGGCTGATGACCCCTATTGATTTTCAGGTCACTAGGTCAAAGGTCAAGGTCACAGTAACTCGAAATAGTAAAATGGTTACTTTTTCTTGTTTGTCCCATAAAGTCCACAGTTTTCATCCGATTCTATTCAAACTTGTTCAGTGTCTTCATATTAATGAGGACTCGAACCCTATTTATTTTCATGTCACTGGGTCAAAGGTCAAGTTTACAGTGACTCGAAATAGTAAAATGGTTTCCAGATGATAACTCAAGAATGCTTAGGCCTAGGATCAAGTCAAGTCAAGTCAAGTCAACATTTTATTAAAGAAACAGAGGCCTCCGGCCCAAAATACATATCATGCAATGTACAGTTAGTTGTGTGTTAGTGGTATTATTCAGATGTAAATGTTAGCACATGTATCTAGTCCCTTTTCCAGAATTCATAGGAACGAAAACATACACTGCAGATTTTCTACATACATATCCTGTAATATATAGAAATTACAAAGTTACGTCATAGTGATAGTATACAGACAATAAGTCTCTAATCTTTTACAGAACTCGTAAGACAGAAAAAATACACCACAGATTTTATACATACACACCATGTAACATAAAGAAATTGCAAAGCTATGCCACAGCAATATTGTTCAGATGCAAAAGTTAATACATGTATGTATATCTAGTATTTTCTAGAAATTACAAGATAGAGAACATACATTGCAAATTTTCCACAAACATACCATGTAATATACAGAAATGATCACGTTGTGTCATTGCAATATTGTACAGATGTACATGTTAATACATGTATCTTGTCTTTTCTAGAATTTACAAGATAGAGAATATACATTGCAAATTTACCACAAACATACCATGTAATATACAGAAATGATCACGTTGTGTCATTGCAATATTGTACAGATGTACATGTTGATACATGTATCTAGTCTTTTCTAGAATTCATAAGATAGAAAACATACACTGCGTATTTTTTACATACATATCATGTAATATACAGAGACTGCAGAATTGTGTCACACTATTATTGTATTGAAGTAAATGTTGATACATGTATCTAGTCTTTTATAGAATTCATAAGATAGAAAATATACACTGCTAATTTTCTAATAGTTTCAAAATCATTCGTTGACAATAAGTCATAGAAGTTATTCAGGTCAGTACCAGAGTTATACCAGTTGAACAGAAACTGATTTCTAATACTTGTATATTTAGTGCAATGGAAAAATGCATGATATTCACAATCCACAAATGTCATATTAATATTAATTTGTGAACAAACATTACACACGCGATTCTGGAAAGTAATATTCAGATGTCTGCCAGTTTCAACTTGTAGTTTATGGTTTGAACATCTAAATTTAGCATAGGCTATTTTGTGTTTGGCTGGCATTTCTATTATCAAATATCGCTCAATATTAAGTAGGGTTTTAAAATGATTATAATGGTGACAACGACTTGAGTTACTCACGGTGTCATGCCAGTTTTGAGTAAAACAGTCAATCAATCTATTTCTAAAAACATTGATAAACATATCACAATCACCAATTTCTTGTGATATCCACACATATCCAAAACCGTATGTGAAAAGTATAGATTTTACTTTGGTCGCCCAACAAATTCTTCCAGCATCATCTATTGATTTAAGCATAATATAACATTGCCTAGGGTATCTATCAGATGTCATAGTCAATAGTTTACACCAGTACCTGATACAATTGGTAAAATAAGTAATACATAATGGGAGTCTTCCACATTCCCCCAAAACCATGCAAGTATTGGTAGTTTTACGAACATGTAATATTTTTTTACAAAACATATTATGGACAAATTCAATAGCAGGGCTGTACTCGTTACCCCATATCTGGGAACCGTAACATAATATTGGCTTTACCATAGTGTCAAATATTTTAAATAAATCCTTTGCAGGAAAAAAACCAAATGGTTTCTGATAATTTCGTATAGCAAATATTGCCTTTTGCGCTTGGGAAGCTAGTTTATCATGGGCTGAGCTCCAGCTTAACTTTGGAGTCAACAATAACCCCATGTACTTGTATACAGGAGTAACGTTAAGTTGTTGTCCGCGGAAGAACCAAGATTCATATCTCCGGAGGGGACCACCATTGCGAAATACAGTGATTTCGGTCTTATCCAGATTAATTTCCATACCAGTATCAGTACAAAACTGATCAACAATGTTAATTTGTTGTTGTAACTTAATGGCGGTCTCGGCACAGTTGGCGACATCGTCTGCAAACATTAGACATAAAATATCTGGGATATCATTAGTTATGAAAATACCAGTTTCACATTTAATCCTTAAAAGTGACGATAACTCATCTATAAATAGTGCAAAAATAGTCGAACTCGATTTGTCTCCCTGCCTGGTTCCAATATTACAGGGAAACGCATCTGTAACATCTTTTGAGACTTTTACACGAGAAGTCAAGCATGAATACATAGATTTAAGAACTCTGAGGAACTTTCCAAAAACTCCTTTCTTCTCTAACGATGAAAATAGTTTGACATGGTTAACTTTATCAAAGGCTTTACGGAAGTCAACGTACAAACAATAGAATCGACCACCCCGTTTTGAAAGATATTTTTGGATCATAGCCTGTAAACAAAAGACATTATCAACTGCCGAATATCCTAAACGGAAACCTGCTTGAGATTCATCAATCTTATTATTTTCTTCTGCCCAGTCATACAATCTCTTATTAATTATTCCAGAGAATATTTTATATAGAATATTCGTAATAGATATACCACGATAGTTACCAGGGTTATTACTTGGACCTGACTTATGAATCGGTGTAATGATACTTTGACCCCACGACTCGGGAAAGTTACCAGTGTCTAATATTTTATTAAACAACAACAACATTATTGGAGAAATATCCGTTTTTGAACACTTGTCAAATTCAGATGGAATTCCGTCCAGACCACAACTTTTACCATTTATTAATTTGGATATTGACCATTCTATTTCTTGCAAAGTGAAAGGATCATTAAGTGAATACGCCGTATCATCAGAATAAGCATGGTCATTTCCAACAGTGGAATCAATAACAATAGAGTTTTCATCGAATAAAAGGCCACTGAAATATTGTAACCATTCTATTTTTGAGATACTAGAATCAATTGGTTTGGCTGGTTTACTTTTCTTTAAAAGTTTCCAAAACATTGTATGATTATTACTACAATTAACTAGTTTTTGGCGGTTTAACCTTTGATATTCGTATACTTTTGACCTACAGTGATTCTTAAAATTATTTCGTTTATCTTTAAACAATCTGAGATCTGACTCTAAATTGGAGCTACGAAATTTACGAAGGGCGATATATTTAACCGACTTTAAATAGTCGCACTGGTCATCCCACCAAGGTGGTTGTGATGAAAAATACCGAAAATTAACCAGCATACATTTACCGGCATCCTGATATATAGCTGTAATCAGATCTACCGCAGAATTAACATTAGAATCTATGGTATCAAGCAAAGTGTTATACCGATTATGTAATAAGTCCCTTAACGTTAGTACAGAATGCTTAGGCCTAGGATCATGAAACTTCACAGTTACATTGATCACGGCTGGCAGATGACCCCTATTGATTTTCAGGTCACTAGGTCAAAGGTAAAGGTCACAGTGACTCAAAACAGTAAAATGGTTTCCGGATGATAACTCAAGAATGCTGAGGCCTAGGATTGTGAAACTTCATAGGTACATTGATCATGACTGGCTGATGACCCCTTTTCATTTTCAGGTCACTAGGTCAAAGGTCAAGGTCACAGTGACTTGAAATAGTAAAATGGTTACTTTTTCCTGTTTATCCGATTTAGTCCACAGTTTTCATCCGATTCTTTTCAAACTTGTTCAGTGTCTTTAAATTAATGAGGACTTGAACCCTTTTGATTTTCAGGTCACTGGGTCAAAGGTCAAGGTCACAGTGACTCAAAATAGTAAAATGGTTTCCAGATGTTAACTCAAGAATGCCTAGGCCTAGGATCATGAAACTTCATTGGTACATTGATCATGACTGGCTGATGACCCCTATTGATTTTCAGGTCACTAGGTCAAAGGTCAAGGTCACAGTGACTCGAAATAATAAAATGTTTACTTTTTCTAGTTTATCTGATAAAGTCCACAGTTTTCATCCGATTTTCAAACTTGTTCAGTGTCTTTATATTAATGAGGACTCAAATCCTATTGATTTTCAGGTCACTGGGTCAAAGGTCAAGGTCACAGTGACTCGAAATAGTAAAATGTTTACTTTTTCTAGTTTATCCGATAAAGTCCACAGTTTTCATCCGATTTTCAAACTTGTTCAGTGTCTTTATATTAATGAGGACTCAAATCCTATTGATTTTCAGGTCACTGGGTCAAAGGTCAAGGTCACAGTGACTCGAAATAGTAAAATGGTTTCCAGATGTTAACTCAAGAATGCTTAGGCCTAGTATCATGAAACTTCATAGGTACATTGATCATGACTGGCTGATGACCCCTATTGATTTTTAGGTCACTAGGTCAAAGGTCAAGGTCACAGTGACTCGAAATAGTAAAATGGTTACTTTTTCTTGTTTGTCCGATAGAGTCCACAGTTTTCATCCGATTCTATTCAAACTTGTTCAGTGTCTTCATATTAATGAGGACTCGAACCCTATTGATTTTCATGTCACTGGGTCAAAGGTCAAGGTCACAGTGACTCGAAATAGTAAAATGGTTTCCGGATGATAACTCAAGAATGCTTAGGCCTAGGATCATGAAACTTCATAGTTACATTGATCATGACTGGCAGATGACCCCTATTGATTTTCAGGTCACTAGGTCAAAGGTAAAGGTCACAGTGACTCGAAACAGTAAAATGGTTTCCGGATGATAACTCAAGAATGCTGAGGCCTAGGATCATGAAACTTCATAGGTACATTGATCATGACTGGCTGATGACCCCTTTTCATTTTCAGGTCACTAGGTCAAAGGTCAAGGTCACAGTGACTTGAAATAGTAAAATGGTTACTTTTTCCTGTTTATCCCATTTAGTCCACACTTTTCATCCGATTCTTTTCAAACTTGTTCAGTCACAGTGTCTTTAAATTAATGAGGACTTGAACCCTATTGATTTTCTGGTCACTGGGTCAAAGGTCAAGGTCACAGTGACTCAAAATAGTAAAATGGTTTCCAGATGTTAACTCAAGAATGCTTAGGCCTAGGATCATGAAACTTCATTGGTACATTGATCATGACTGGCTGATGACCCCTATTGATTTTCAGGTCACTAGGTCAAAGGTCAAGGTCACAGTGACTCGAAATAATAAAATGTTTACTTTTTCTAGTTTATCTGATAAAGTCCACAGTTTTCATCCGATTTTCAAACTTGTTAAGTGTCTTTATATTAATGAGGACTCAAATCCTATTGATTTTCAGGTCACTGGGTCAAAGGTCAAGGTCACAGTGACTCGAAATAGTAAAATGGTTTCCAGATGTTAACTCAAGAATGCTTAGGCCTAGTATCATGAAACTTCATAGGTACATTGATCATGACTGGCTGATGACCCCTATTGATTTTCAGGTCACTAGGTCAAAGGTCAAGGTCACAGTAACTCGAAATAGTAAAATGGTTACTTTTTCTTGTTTGTCCCATAAAGTCCACAGTTTTCATCCGATTCTATTCAAACTTGTTCAGTGTCTTCATATTAATGAGGACTCGAACCCTATTGATTTTCATGTCACTGGGTCAAAGGTCAAGGTCACAGTGACTCGAAATAGTAAAATGGTTTCCGGATGATAACTCAAGAATGCTTAGGCCTAGGATCATGAAACTTCATAGTTACATTGATCATGACTGGCAGATGACCCCTATTGATTTTCAGGTCACTAGGTCAAAGGTAAAGGTCACAGTGACTCGAAACAGTAAAATGGTTTCCGGATGATAACTCAAGAATGCTGAGGCCTAGGATCATGAAACTTCATAGGTACATTGATCATGACTGGCTGATGACCCCTTTTCATTTTCAGGTCACTAGGTCAAAGGTCAAGGTCACAGTGACTTGAAATAGTAAAATGGTTACTTTTTCCTGTTTATCCCATTTAGTCCACACTTTTCATCCGATTCTTTTCAAACTTGTTCAGTGTTTTTAAATTAATGAGGACTTGAACCCTATTGATTTTCTGGTCACTGGGTCAAAGGTCAAGGTCACAGTGACTCAAAATAGTAAAATGGTTTCCAGATGTTAACTCAAGAATGCTTAGGCCTAGGATCCTGAAACTTCATTGGTACATTGATCATGACTGGCTGATGACCCCTATTGATTTTCAGGTCACTAGGTCAAAGGTCAAGGTCACAGTGACTCGAAATAATAAAATGTTTACTTTTTCTAGTTTATCTGATAAAGTCCACAGTTTTCATCCGATTTTCAAACTTGTTCAGTGTCTTTATATTAATGAGGACTCAAATCCTATTGATTTTCAGGTCACTGGGTCAAAGGTCAAGGTCACAGTGACTCGAAATAGTAAAATGGTTTCCAGATGTTAACTCAAGAATGCTTAGGCCTAGTATCATGAAACTTCATAGGTACATTGATCATGACTGGCTGATGACCCCTATTGATTTTCAGGTCACTAGGTCAAAGGTCAAGGTCACAGTAACTCGAAATAGTAAAATGGTTACTTTTTCTTGTTTGTCCCATAAAGTCCACAGTTTTCATCTGATTCTATTCAAACTTGTTCAGTGTCTTCATATTAATGAGGACTCGAACCCTATTGATTTTCATGTCACTGGGTCAAAGGTCAAGGTCACAGTGACTCGAAATAGTAAAATGGTTTCCGGATGATAACTCAAGAATGCTTAGGCCTAGGATCATGAAACTTCGTAGTTACATTGATCATGACTGGCAGTGACCCCTATTGATTTTCAGGTCACTAGGTCAAAGGTAAAGGTCACAGTGACTAGAAACAGTAAAATGGTTTCCGGATGATAACTCAAGAATGCTTACGCCTAGGATCATGAAACATTATAGATACATTGATCATGACTGGCATATGGCCCCTATTAATGTTCAGGTCAAAGGTCAAGGTCACAGTGACTCAAAACAGTAAAATGGTTTCCGGATGATAACTGAAGAATAATAAGGCCTAGGATCATGAAACTCTATAGGTACATTGATCATAACTGGCAGATGACCCCTATTGATTTTCAGGTCACTAGGTCAAAGTTCAAGGTCACAGTGACAAAAAACGTATTCACACAATGTTGCCACTACAACTGACAGCCCATATGGGGCATGTTTTACACTTGGCATGTTTTACAAACAGCCCTTGTTTAAAAAGAGCAATATCAAAGCAATAAGTCCAGAATGACTTCCCCTTGAATATGAGAAAATTTTGAAATCCTGCTTGTTTACGCAATTAATTCCAAAGTTTTCATCCAATTATTTCCAAATTTGCACAGTATCTTTATATCAATTAGGACTTGAACCTTATTGAATATGAGCAGTACTGGAGAAATAAATACACAATAATCTCCCCTTGAATTTGAGAAAATTCTCCTTGTTTTAACGATTAAGTAAACAGTTTCCATTTTATTCTTTCCAAACTTGCACAGTGTTTATAGCAGTAGAGCGATTCAGGCCCTCATGGGCCTCTTGTTATCTTTTGTATACCGCTGTGTTCTTATGTCCATGCTGTGTATTGAGTTGGATGAATGACTTATAATGTAATGCATGCTATTTTTTTTTTTGAATAAATTAATGGCCTTACATTTTGAAAAGAAAAAGTCAACTTTTATTTGACCGTTGTTTGGAAATTTTACAGTCATGAATGAGTTTAAAAACAAAATTTATGTTTAAACATTATAAGAATTTCCTTTCTTCAAACTGCTGCTGACTTGGTAAACAAAAAAGCAACTGCATCAAACTTATGAAAGGCAAATTACTTGCCTAATGATGAAAAATAAAAAAATTACTGATATAAATGTTTAAGGTTTCAAAAGGTACGCCTCTGCATGTACATAAATCAATCCAAACCATAACTCATCTCGTCAAAAGTTTCGAAACCATTACTGATATCAAGTTCTGGGCCAGTACTTACCGACAATTCTTGGTAAATCTCTCCAGCGTTCCTAGTTTTTCCTAGTTTTTCCTAGTACATGTATTTTTTTAAGTCTCCTACTTTTTCCTAGTTTTTGCAAAGAGCTCCTAGTTCTCCTATTTTGTTCCCAGTGACGAGTCTTAAAATTCTATAATGGGCATAATAATTTTTTGGTTTTGTTAAGTTAATGTCACTTGGATATATATACATGTATTCATAGTGTTTTAAATATATTTGGGTATGGGATCTGGTTAACTCGTAACTTTTACTGAACCAATTCCAAATTGCTGTCTGGTAAACTACAAACTAATACTTGAGTTATTTACTTGCCACGAAGGCCAGTGTTATTGATCTTATTTATTGACCTCATTGAGTTTTGCTAGATTTGTCTGAGGGATGTCTGACTTTCTTGGAGACAGCCTGACTTTTTCAGAGTTTTTTTCTTTGTTTTGTGAATTGTCCCAGGGCCATTCTGATTTGATTTTTTTGTGTGTTTTTAACAAAAATTGGGAAGTTAGTGTTGTTTTTACACTTTAAATTTTGAATAAGTGTTTTAAATATTGCACAAAATAAGTGTATACTTAGAGCTGGATAGGGAGTTTAAAGAAATGTTAAAATCTTTTGAATAAAAAAAGGCGGCACATTTTGCCAAAAAACACTGTTTTGTATTTTTATGTAGAGCCCAGAAAGTGTGCCCCCAGTGGGCCCATTTGGCGACACAGCCGGAGCTCTGGGAGAGAGTGGACATGTCCCTGGGCATATACAACGGGTGGAGAAAGCTAACACATGCAGGGTTCACACGTTTCTGTCAGAGCCGACTGTCTGCTTGCAAGCATCTCAACCTGTCCAATTGTGTTTTCATGTCCAAGCCATGGGCTGTCAAGGTTTGCATCTCTTTATATATTTAATATACTGTGAAACCATTTTTCTTTGTCAGCACGAAATTTCCTCATTAAAAAATGACTATTTCGTCTGCACCTAAATTCGCCAATTTCTGATTTGGAAAAAAAAAGCGTCAGTCAATATACGATTTGTTTGTTATACATGTGGTTGTGACAAATCGTGGTAGGGAAAAGGGAGGACACTTGGGAGTCTTGTTTGTCACATGCCAATAAATAGTCTTTTGTTATCAGATGGTAGTAATGTGCCCTTATTGTATGCCATTGACAAGTTCATTGTTATGATTAGCGGATAAACAGGACTGAATAATGAGTGTTTGAAACAACAAAGCCAATTGCCAATTAGTCAACACCCTTGAAAAACACAATACACACAATGGGTAATAAAGTTGTTAACAATTAGCGCTAATCATTAATATACTACCTTAAGGAAGTCAAATCATTGGACAAAGCTTAACTGCATCCGCTTTTACAGCATTGCGACATGTCAATTATGTACACTGTGTAATGTTCACCCTTTCAGGGGTGGCGAAATCAAATGTCCGAGTTGCCCGAGTCGTACATTTGCTTGTCTGGGCAACTGACTTTTTTCAATTAAGTTGTCCGTGGACAACAAGTTTTTTAAAAGTCGAGTCCAGGTATACAAAAATACAAAAATACATTGTATTAAAGCCGTAATTAAGTTTTACAAAACCGGATGTTGACACGCGATTACATTGTCAGTGCTATTTGCGGAGCAATCAAGCTAAAATACGTGCACTTTCCTGCGCAGTGATCTCCCTTATTCTATATGAGACCGGAAGCATGCCGCATTTTCAACATTCGGCCCGACTGTTAGACAGTGTACAGACTGGTTTTTTTATTTTTACAATCAGACGGAAATAAAAAGTATCAATCTAAGATAATCAAAACGCGGTCTACCTTGTTATTCAAGACGACTTTAATGGTAAAGATGAAACTTTTTTTTTTAATCTTCAACAACGGAGCAGAAACCGGAAGCTTTGAGCAGCCCACCTCCCGAAAAACTAAGAAAGATTATGATAAAAAATATGATCTAAGTAAACGCACCAGAACTTTTCAAGAAACTTGGCTAACCAATTTTCAATGGTTACCAGTTTATATAATCAAATTGCTACCAGTAGCGGAGCCTCAGTCTGATGAGGTCCACATATTGGACTAGTTTAATTTGTTAAGATTACAATGTACTTATGTTCAGCACATGTTTTAATAACATTAGCTTCGCAAAATTTAAAGTTTGAGAAAGTCTTTATATTGTTTATAATATACTGCTATAATGAATGTACCATTGAAATACAATTATAAACAAAACAAGCAAATCATACTCATTTTGATATATTCCACATTATTTAACATTAATCAATAAATGCGTTTATAATTTATATAATCATTAACGGACAAGTGTAGTTCAGCAACGGGCAAGTTAAATTTCCTAAATGGTTGTCCGTGGACAAGTATAGTTTTTTGAGATTTCGCCACCCCTGCCTTTGTGTCAAAACCCGATTTGTCTTGACTACAAAACAGACGAAGTATGTATGCGTGGCTTACATTGGATTTTATTGTCTCATTTTGGTAATTCAGTCTTAATTATGTTTCAACATTGGACATAATTATTCGTTAGGGTCTTAAATCCATCACTTGGTCCACTGACGAAATAGACGAAAATTAATGCCTGACGCATAATAATGGTTTTCCAGTAGTTTTGATAGCTCACAAAGTGCTCATGATGAGCTATAGTGGTAACCCTATGTCAACCGGGATAATATCTATGCCATGTTCAAATCTGGGTCATGTGCTTCAAAAAACTAAGTCACCAGGTCAAATTGTAGAAAAAATTGTAACCATTAAAGATGCAAAATCTATTAATCTATCTGGTTGAAACTTGGGAAGAATGTTTACCTTAACACTACATGTATCTAGGTTTAGGTTGATTCTGGGTCATATGCGTCCCCAAACTGGGTCAAAATATCAAGTTTTGACAAATGGTGTACCTTTAACTGCTTCAGGGCTATCATGGAACATTTGTTGTATAAGAAATTCTATTGGGTTTGTAGATGAGTGTTATTTGGACTACACCAAAGATTGTCATATACATATATTTTGTTTTAATTCAAATAGGCTCAGTGTGTCATACAGCAGGCCTGCTATTTTTCCGGCCTGGGCCGGATTTCCGTTTTTTAAATCCGCTCAGGATTGATTTAGAGACACAGGCAAATCAGTTGAGAAAATTGGAGGGTGGGTGGGGCGCCAAACTATGTATTAACTATTAGTGTTCTCGGAGGAACCTCATACAATCTGTACCTGTAACCCTTAATAATAGCACACCATCTTTTTAACACCTTTTCTCATTGGACACAATTTTTCTTTTGTCCAATGGAACGCACACTAACAATTGCTGATCAATGGCGTATAAACGCTTATGATGTTATGTTAGTTTTTCAAACATTCAAGAGACTCATATTTGAAGAAATTTTGAAAACAAAATGGCAAATTAAATTGAGCAGATGTTTTTAAATGGTTATGTGTATGTGTCAAAGGGCATTCAATTTCATTATAAAATACATGTACGTATGAATCATTCAGAGACTAAAGGCTTTCTGAGAGCCTGACTAATGGGTTTTAGAATGCTCAAAATTATTTTCGTCCGGATGTGGGGGGGGGCATTGACCCTGGACCCCAATGGAGGCCTAAGCGGCAGCAAAACCCCTGCTGATGAGTTTCAGGAATGGCCTTCAGCGCTTAATATCAGGCCTGTACAAGCTTAAACTGTGGACTTTGTTTATAATGCAAAAATGTGTAAACAAATACTAGTTGTTGTTTGCTTTGATTGAACTTGTGATGCATGAAATATTTTTCTGCAATTAAATGATGGATCATTAACTGAGAATCTTTGAGATTGTTGATTGAAGATAAAAATACTAGTAATCTCATGTGTTTGTTGCAGGCCATTCAAGACCACTGCACACAGCTTGAGAGTTTGAACCTGTCCCACTGTAACAAGCTGCCCAATGGCTCTTTGGAGCAACTGTTTCAACACCTGACACACCTAAGGGATGTTGACCTGTCAGCAACAACTGTGAGTACTTGAAAAGAAAAACACAATTACACAATTTTAGCATGCATAATTGCACATTTGGTGTCATGTGTTTGCGATAAGTTCCAGAATGTGGGACACACACAGCTTAATGCATTAATGTCACAACTGTAGTAAAACCTGGAGAAAAATAGCAGAGTGCTGCCTCCTCTTGCCCCACTGTGCTGGCCAACATAAAAGTGTGAACATCTTAAAGGGACCTTTTCACATTTTGGTAAATTGACAAAATAAAAAAAAATTGTTTCAGATTTGCAAATGTTCATTGTTGTTATATTTGTGAGAAAACAGTAATACTGAACATTGACTATGCTCTAAATTATCCATTATATGCATCTTTTGATGATTTAAAAACCTTAAATTATAAAGCGTTGCAACGCGAAATGATTGAATAATTTGGAGAGTTCTGTTGTTGTTGTTATATTTTGTGACACTACAAGTATTGCTTATTTATAGTATAAAACACAACAATCATAGTATGAGCACGGATGGTCGAGTGGTCCAAGCTATAGACTTTTACACCAGGTGTCAGTGGTTCGAGCACAGTTGATGGCTACTTTTTTTCTTTCTTTAATTTTATTCTTGTTTTTTTTACATTTATCAATATAAAGCATGTAATGACAAACTTCAATGCATGCCAAAATCTGTAAGGTCCCTTTAAGAAATTTTATATATTTGTGCAAATATTCACATGCAGAGGAAATACTATGCTTTAAAATCTTAATTGTAAAACTGTGATATAGAAATTCCTTAGATTGAGCAAATTAGTTGAAAATGTTAAGAAATTGGTGTTTTTCACGCCTTCCTCTTTTGTAATCCGAGATCTTTTGCTTCCCTTGAAATCATAGCACATGTGCTATGCTCTTGCAAATAGAAATGTTTGTTATTATCCATATTGGGGATTGAGGATGATAAAAAGGTAGAGGGTTGTTCTCAAATTAAGCAGAGTTTTAAATCATTATCTTATAGCATGCTTAATGATGAATGGGTAAATCCATAGTATTTCTCCTGCTCCAAAGGGCAGCAGTGGGAGCAAGGTGGAGAAAGTCAAAAGGATCGTGCTGTCTGATCTGTATATTACAGGGAAGTCACTCTAATTTAAACACATAGTATGGACATTCACGCAGCTGTGCATGTACAACCGCTCAGGCTATTAAATAATGAGCATAAAACACTGTCTTATGTTTGTAATGTAACACATTTCCGTATCAACCTGAAACACATCTATATGTCTGATTGCTCATATCCCCGTCAACATAAATTAAAATTGTCTGAATGCTCGCAAAACTTGTATCCAAATGTTTTACTTCCAGTCAGATGCTGTGTCAATAAAGACACTCTCGGTTCTTACCTTGACATGTGCAGAGCAGCTGACGAGGATAAGCCTTGCTGACAACCGCCTTGTTAGCGTTCAGAGATTGGCCGAATGCTTTAAGGTAACAATACAGTTTAGTTAAAAAATTATTAATGTCAGCCAGATTGCATTGGAAGCCCTATTGGGATGCTCTCAAGTTTGTTTTCAGGTATAACCAGAACTTTGTGTAATACCAGACCTTCTTGAAAAGGATTTCATATCGGTGCCCAGTTAAACAACCAGCCCATTAATTTGAACCATGGAAACAGATAATTGTTTACATGCTTTACAGGCAATTTAAGGCATATTGAGGCTACTTTTTTCTTTTTTATTCTGGTTTGAATTTCAATGGCTTGCTTTTTTCTATAAAAAAAGTTTTTCATTTAAGGAAGGAAGGATTTCTAGTTTGTAACTTTTTCTTATTTTATGAAAAGCAGTGCTATGTTCAACATAATTGAACTTTTTATATTTACCAATTTTTTGGTACCCAGCTACAGCATGTTTGTGGGGAAAAAATCTGTACCTCATTTAATTTGGAAGAAAAAAAGCCATAGAAACTAAACATTAATTTTCTAGGCTTAAGAACTCCATTATGATATTTGTATTGTGTTTTACTAGAGGAATTTTAAGGTGGCAACAATTAGTCTGTTTGCAAAGCAAGTAAATACATTTCAGTGTTGTAAAATGCAATAAGTCTGTTGTTCAGTCTGTCATACACACACACATTTGTCTGCATATCTCTTACATTTCTTTATATACAACATTTAAATTTACTGGGATCATTCTCTATGATACGAAGTCTTGAATTTGTGATTTTTATCGTTTTGTTTTTATATGTTAAAATCTACACAAGTTATGTCCCTTTGCCCACTTAATGAAAAATTATAATTATAACGAAAAACATACATCTTTCTAACTGCAAAGCTAAATGTGTCATATTTTGTATGTTACATTTTATACTGGCCATCTACTTAGTTTCATCAAATCATTGCCTCAGGGTAAAAACTGGCCACACCCAGTTAGTCAAATAAAGTGTGCAGACTTATATAGCAAAATAACTTTAATTCACAAAGCAAACATATTTGGTAGTAGGATTGTTGTTGTGCTAGGGGTCAAAACCGGCTAAACCCCAGGGTCTTATTTTTTTTTATACAACTTGCTACATATTATGTAAATTGCGGCATAAGGGTGTATTCAACACTACTAAGACAAATTCTAGTTTAAAATAAAGGTGCAGATGTTGATAAAGGCTACTAGATGCCAATGAACTCTTAAAAATCTGAACTGCGTAGCAACCATGATTATCTCAAGATATTTTATATTACTTAAAAATCCTCTGATAAGTCAAGTATATCTCCCTTGATCATTCACAGTGTTGTGACTGTAAGTCAATTTTGTGCAACAAGTTAAACTTGTTTGTTATTAATCGTTTTCCAGGAATGCAAATATTTACAACACCTGGACTTGAGCAATTCCAAGCTGTCCATGCAGACAGTGAACATTGAGCATCTTCAACAGACGTTTCCCCAACTGAAGACCCTGTACCTCTCCAACACATCGATCGCAGCTCTCGATGTAACGCTTGATGTGGAAACTGCAAGTGCTGGATTTCCCCACCTTGAAGAATTGAGCGTTGCTTGTACAGACTCCTCTATGATCTCGCAGTCTTTCATTTGGCGGATGTTGAAAGGGTCTACTAAACTTCGACTGTTGGACATGCGGGGTTGTACCCAGAACCATGTGGTCAATGCACTGACCAACATTCCAGCCACGGATGTGGAGCAGCTTTATCTGGGGCGCAGTCAGGCCAGGTCATGTAGGGAGTTGGAAATGATTATCAGAAAGGTTTGTGAACTTGTGCTATTATGTAGGTGTATATCAGATTGATAAAACTGTTTTCGGCAGATTTGATGCCAATTGACCACATGAGTTTTTCCTGGAAGATCAAGTTTTGAAAGAGAATACCAGCTGTAAAAGGTTATCCTAAAAGGTAACCACGAGGATAATGTAATCCCTGGGGATAAAATGTTTTTTTAGAGGATAAGAACTAAAAAAATAGAAATTTAGTCTGTTTTAAGTGAACAAACAACTGGCTCAGATAGCAAGTTAGTCTATCTGGACTTTTTCATAAAAACTATAAACATTGTGAAGCATGTATGGTTGTTTTGCGTGACTGGTACTTTATGTTAAAATGCAAGTGGAATCTGTATAGGAATGTTAAGTATGCATTATATTGGAGTATGTTGGGTCTATCAGTTTGTTTGACTGTCAGTATCAAATGTTGAGTTTGCATGGGGTACCTCTTCCACATTTTTAAGCGATTTAATGGAATTTTCGAAGTCATCATAATGAAGTGCACATGTGCAAAACATTTTTCATCTCCAATGATCCACACATTCTTGAGTTATTGGCCCTTGAACATGGCTGACAAAGCTAAGAAATCACAAGTAGTAATCGAAATGCTTTTTTTAGAACGTAAGCTCAGAAAATGTGAAAATCTCCAGTTTAAAAAAATAATTTACATAAATTTTAGTAGCGAATTTGAGAATTAAGTATCCAATTTGAGATTTTAGTAGCCATGGTCTATTTTTGATTTCTGATAAATCTAACACAGCATGGTGTGCAAGTCATGTTTGTGACAAACCTCTAGTAGTACTTGTACCGGACCCTTGCAGTGGCAGCACAGCCTCACCGACTTGGACCTGTCCGGGATGACGTTCCCGGACCAGGAACTGGCTGACAATCTTGCTGCTCTCCTTCCTGCGGGAGGCTCCAATGACAGGCTGCACACACTGAACCTCTCAGGAACAAACGTTACCATGCACACACTCAGGTAGGCCCATCATTTACAGTTGCAATATCAATAACCAAACTTTAACTTGGTGACAATATAACTGCTCTAATGTTCTCTGGCCACCCCCATTTAAACTTGGTTAAAACATGTTAAAACACCTACCAAAATCATTGTTTTAGCATGTGTATTACATGGTTTACACAGAAATCTATTAATGGAGGGGGAGGGGGCTAATTTATTTGATTGAGTGAATTATTATATCCATCTTCACCTGTGTAGTTACTAGACGCATGAAGCTGAAATTTTTCACATCTTCATGCTACTTTATGACAATGCTGTAATTACAGAATCACATGTCATATATTTACCTCGGCCGTTTTCTGAGAAAACCTGAGGTATTTTCATAGCCAGCTCGTTGTGTCGTGTCCCAAACCTTAACATTTTGTTAACCTTTTGAACATTGACTCTGAAATCAAAGTGCTTCCACATACAACTTTGAAACTTCATATGTAGATGCACGTTGATGAGTTCTACACGCAACATCCATTTTTGGGTCACTAGGTCAAAGGTCAAAGTCACTATGACCTCTAATATAAAACTTAAACATAGGCTCTAAAATCAAAGTGCTTCCACCTACAACTTTGAAACTTCATATGTAGATGCACCTTGATGAGTTCTACACGCAACACCAATTTTTGGGTCACAAGGTCAAAGGTCAAGGTCACTGTAACCTCTAATATGAAACTTTAACATAAACCTTAACATTGGCTCTGAAATCAAAGTGCTTCCACCTACAACTTTGAAACTTCATATGTAGATGCACCTTGATGAGTTCTACACGCCACACCCATTTATGGGTCACAAGGTCAAAGGTGAAGGTCACTGACCTAAAAAAAAAAAATTCCGAAAAACTTTCATTTATTTAAAACTGCACCCGCAGCCAAGCGTTGGCACCTGATATGCAGTGTTCTTGTTTATTGATATTCCAACTTAAAAGTTAGTTTCAATCTATTTATTTTATCTTGATTGCATTCCAAACCATGGGCTTGAATAATTTGCAAGGACATAACTTGGTGTTTTGTTTAAAAGACCCTGAGAATGAGCCTCTTGTGGAAATCAAACTCGTGACCTGGTAGATAAACATCATATCCATAAAGCAACTGCGGCCTATTAAATTAAATTAATTTCATTTTATGTCATAAACAATCATTTTGTTTACAATTGCAGTGTGGAAGGTTGATAAATGACGTATCTTTCATCGCCTACACACAGTTTCAATAATTAAGACGCAGATATTACATATTAGATATATTGTTTAATATTGATTTCAAACACCAGATATTATGCTTATTTGGCCGTTGGTAATGCTTGTGGACCTATTTTCTGCGTAGGGATAAAGGGCCGAGAGAAGCTGGCTGAAACAGGAAAATTGGATAAAGCAAAAATATATTTGTGGATGTCTTATTCCCACCTCTGGATAAAGAGGATTGGTTTATCTTCCAATACCAAGGGAATTTAATATTTGAATAAAAAAACATACACATTTTTATTCCCCACTTTGGCTTCCAACCCATACACACCTGTCCCATGGTTGAAAATATTCTTATGTGCATTACCAGTATTTTTTTTAAAGATACAGATGCATTATTATCAGTAAAATCATTCATTTTATATATGTTTAATATGAATTGACTAACTGACGAATGTTTAGCAAACAATCGGTGATATTTCAATTTTTTAAATATTTTCCAAGCAAACAATGTTGAAGTAGGAAATGTAAAATAGAAATTTATAATACCAATGTCTTGTGTTTGCAGGTCCCTCTTACCAAAACTGCCCAATCTCAGGGAGCTGTGGCTGAGTTCCTGTAGGGAGCTTGAAAGGGGCTGCAAAAGGGACTATAAAACCCCCGCTGAAATACGGGAGCTTCAAACAAGCCTCTAGATAGTGGAGAGTTGTGAAAAGGGATTTACCTTTTTTTCGTAATACCTTATTACACATGAATATACATAATTTTAATACATGTATTTTTTATTTTTTTAACATATCCGTAATATTTGTTGTTATTTAAGTATTTTTATATTGTAATACAACCAACTTGCCAGAGACATAAAACATATGTTTTTGCTTTATTAATACTTGTTAACATGTATTTTTAGATAGTTAAAATTAGCAACAACATAAACAGTGGATATAAGTAAACATATGCATCCTTGATGTTGATTAATAAGTTGTCCATGGCTGCAAATGTTTGTTCACTGCCCTATGAGTAATGTGATTTGTATGTATGTATGTATACGAATGCATGAACTTGTTTATATGTCTTTTGTGAAGTAAATACAGCCTTAAAATTAGGTATATCATATAACTATTCAGATGTTTGTGTACATACAGAAGCAAGGGAATACAGATCTGTAATCAAATTTATGTCAGTAATCTTAATGTGTTTTAAGCATTTACAGTCAGATAAGTTATTTTGGCACTTTGCTTCCTACATGGTGCACATATTTGTAATGATGCTAATATAAACTTCACTGTTTTGCGGTTTAGTTCAACTGACAGAATGGTTTTATTCTAAAATAAAGTTTTGTGGTCGGTGTCAGTTTGTAATATATAATATTTGTTCCTTTGCACAGCAATATATTCCCAAAAACTTAAATATAACTGCTTGAGATAGAAATTAACAAGACGTGCACTGGATGTTCTTGATAGATCATTAAAAAGTTTTTGATTTAGAAGACTATTTCAACCTCAGTTTGTCATGGCATAAAGAGTCAAACTTCTCCATTTTTTTATGTGCTTGGCCAAAATTTACAATTGATATGGAAAAATGCTTTGTTTATTTGCCCAGAGCTGCATCTACTCATGCAGGGACACAAACAGCGATTGGCCTGTCTGTCCATCTGTTCGTCAAAGATTAAACCAATATAAGTCTTATAACATCAAAATGCTTGCTACAAAGCTTTTAAAGCCTTTGAAACTTGCATGGATGATGTCATTGTACAGTATCAATCCATCCACATTACCCGACCTCATTTTGACCTTGAAATTTACCCACATTTTTATTTAGACTAATGTAGAAGGTCCAAATTCTTGGGTAACTGAAAATGACACATTTCATCTAATACCAATAATGCTTCATGAAAAGCTTTCCAAAAAGGTTGTCTATGAACTCCCGCAACACAGCCACCCTGAGATCATCCTGCAAATGTCACTATAGCGAGGTATTATACCCTGGGATCATCGTTAAGATGTTTTTATATAGTGGGATAATACCCTGAGATCATCCTGCAAATGTTATTATATAGTGGTATATTACCCTGAGGTCATCCTGCAAATTTCACTATAGAGAGGTATTATACCATGGGATAATCCTGCAAATGTGATTATATAGTGGTATATTACCCTGGGATCATCCTACAAATGTCATTATATAATGTGATAATACCCTGAGATCATCCTACAAATGTCATTATATAGTGGTATAATACCCTGGGATCATCCTGCAAATGTCATTATATAGTGGTATATTACCCTGGGATCATCCTACAAATGTCATTATTTAGTTGATAATACCCTGAGATCATCCTACAAATGTCATTATATAGTGGTATAATACCCTGGGATCATCCTGCAAATGTCATTATATAGTGGTATAATACCCTGGGATCATCCAACAAACGTCATTATATACTACTCAAAATTTGCTAAGGATCACTTTTTATTTTCACATTGTCTTCAATTTAATTATCCCCCGCCAGAGGCGGAGGGATATTGTTTTGGCGTTGTCCGTCCGTCCGGCACTTTTGTGTTCGGAGCCATATCTTGGAAGTGCTTTGGCGGATTCCATTGAAACTTGGTATGAGTATATATATGCATAAGAGGATGATGCACGCCAAATGGCATTGTACACCATCTGTTAAAAACAGAGTTATGGCCCTTTGTATCTTGAAAAAATGCTTTTTACTATAGGCACTTTTGTGTCCGGAGCCATATCTTGAAAGTGCTTTGGCGGATTTCATTGAAACTTGGTATGAGTATATATATGCATAAGAGGATGATGCACGCCAAATGGCATTGTACACCATCTGTTAAAAACAGAGTTATGGCCCTTTGTATCTTGAAAAAATGCTTTTTACTATAGGCACTTTTGTGTCCGGAGCCATATCTTGGAAGTGCTTTGGCGGATTTCATTGAAACTTGGTATGAGTAATTATATATGCATAAGAGGATAATGCACGCCAAATGGCATTGTATACCATCTGGTTAAAACAGAGTTATGGCCCTTTGTATCTTGAAAAAATGCTTTTTACTATAGGCACTTTTGTGTCCGGAGCCATATCTTGGAAGGGCTTTGGCAGATTTCATTGAAAGTTGGTATGTGTATATATCCCGCGCCAGAGGCGGAGGGATATTGTTTTGGCGCTGTCCGTCCATCCGTCCGTCACTTTTGAGTTATTGTCCTCCGTCCGTCCATCTGTCAGTATGTTCATCCGTCCGATTTGCACCCATCCTCAAACAAAGCATATGTTGCGGGGGATATCAATTCTACAAATTTGCTTGTTTAATTTAAATTGTTATTTTGCAGGTTTTGATATAAGAATGTGTGTTTTTATTTTATTTTTATGTATTGATTTATCATTGATGTGTGACGCTGGCTGAATCTAGCTAGGGGTGAATTTCAAAATACACATTCTATAAAAAGTGATCCTTAGCAAATTTTGAGTAGTATATTTTTAGATAATACACTGAAATCAACCTTAAATGTCATTAATTAGTGGTACAATACCCGGATATCAAATGTCATAATATAGTGTGATAATACGCTGAGATTATACTGCACATTTAATTTTATAGTTGTATGATACCCTGGGATCATCATTGAAATGTAATTATATAGAGGTATAGTACCCTTGAACATCCTACAAACGTCATCATATATTGGTATAATACCCTGTGATCATCCTACAAACGTCATACACTGTGATAATACCGTGGGATCATCCACAAATGTAATTATATTGTGGTATACTTTCTAGAGATCATCCTGCATATGTCATTATATAGTGAATTAATACTCATAGATCATCCTAGAAATGTCATTATATAGTGGTATAATACTCTTAGATCATCCTACAAATGACATTGTATAGAGGTAAAATACCCTGAGATCATCTTACAAATGTAATAAAAATACCCTGAGATCATCCTGAGAATGTAGGTATATTGTGGTATTATACCCTTATATCATCCTACAAATGTCATTTTATAGTGATATAATACATTTTTGTCATCCTGCAAATGTCATTATGCAGTGGTTATTAACCATGAGATCATCATAAAAATGTCATTATATTGTAGGATAATAAACCTAGATCATCATGCAAATATCATTATATAGTGGCATAATATACGGAAATCATCATGCAAATATTATTTTATAGTTGTATAATACAACGAGATTATCTTGCAAATGTCGTCATATAGTGGTATTATACCGTTAGATCATCCTCAACATGCCATAATATAGTTGGATAATGAACTGAGATCATCTTGCAGATGTCATTACATAGTGGTATAATACCCTGAGATCATCCTACAAATGTCATTATATAGTGGTATTATTCCCTGGGATTATCATATAAATGCCTTTATATAGTGGTATTATACCCTGAGATCATCCTTCAAATATCATTATATAGTGGTATACTACCATGACATCATCCTGAAAATGTCATTATATAGTGGTTTAATACCATGGGATAATCTTGCAAATGTCATTATATAGTGGTATAATACCCTGAGATCATCCAACAAATGTCATTATAAAGTTGTTTAATACCATGGGATCATAATACAAATGTCATTATATAGTGGTATAATACCCTGAGATCATCCTACAAATGTCATTATAAAGTGGTATAATACCCTGAGATCATCATACAAATGTCATTATATAGCAGTATAATACTCTGATGACATCATCATACAAATGTCATTATATAGTGGTATAATGCTCTGAGATCATCCTTCACATGTCTTTATAAAGCAGAATGATGAGTGGCTTATTTTTCGGATGTTAAAAAGTGCGGACATTCTCATCTCGCGATTAAGTTTCATAATTAAAAGATGCTTCCGTTTTTGTTAGTTTTGACCCCAGATACATCATTTGAAAAAACGTATAAGAAGAAAAGAGGAAATTTATTTCAAGTAACACACCAAATATCAAACCCCTGACCATTGTGGTTTCAAAGAAGAAGATTTTTGAAGTTATCGATATTTACTTTACAAGTTGTAAATTAGTCCCTGGATGTGGCAAGACTTGACCCCAGGGGGCATGAGTTGAACAACTGAAGCAGTGGACTATTATGAGAAGTTCCATTCAAAGTTTTCAGTGACACACATTTTTTTATATAATTAAACAAGTAACACTTCGGGCTGGGTCAAAAAAAGGAATGATTTTAACAAAGTTGTTTCAGGACCAGTGTACGATGTTAAACAAAACATAAATCCCTGCCTTAACGTTTTGAGAGATTTTTTTTAAAATATATGTCTTAAATTATTTCTTCATAATTGGGTGTTGACAGTTTTTCCCGAGGGACGATATTAAATAAACTTGGTAGAGGACCACAATACAATGATACATGCTAAAAACTATTTGCCTTGCGAGTTCAGAGAAGACATTTTTAAGTGTTTGCGCCATACATATAAAGCAAGTAACCCTCAGGGAGGGGCAAATCTGTACCCCGGGGGATTATTTAAAAAAAACTTATAAAACTTCGGTTCGTCCGAACGATCAATAAGAGTGACTTCTAAATAATCCCTCCTTAAACTACTTTCACCTTAAGTCGTATTTTGGAACGGATAGAATCAATTTCGAATTCAGTTGAAATATCATGAGCACGATTGTTCTGAATGTTTCATAATGATTTGGCAAAACGTTTGACTTATAGATTGTTCACCCACATAAGGAAAACTCTTTGCCCACAGTCACTCATATTTTTCAGTAGACCTGAACCTTTTTCAAACTCAACAGATACACCATTTAAAAAAGCTTTCTTAGCAAGTTTCATGAGTAATTAGTCATGTTGCTACAATATTTCTGGAAAATAAATGGTATTCTGTCAGATATAATTTGAAATGAATTCTTAACATTGCCTCTTTGACCCAGTACAATGTATTAATAATACTGACTATGTAATGCATGATAGTTTATTTATATTTGGCTCAAGCAATGGTTGTGCTCCAATGGTAATCACACTTTATGGGATATAATTACAATTAATCTGATTTCAGGCATAAATGACATTTGTGCAAAGAGAGCTGAAGTCCACAAGTAGATTCTTCAAGAGGAAGAGGAGAAGCAAAAACTGCAAAATGACATTCGAATCCTGACAGAGAGCCTCGCAAAGGTCAATGAGAGCCTGAGTAAAAAGATGGCTTCAAGGAATGAGTTTGACAAAACCATCGCTGAAACTGAGGGTGCATACATGAAGGTATGTTCTTCACCTGATCTTTAATCTAACTTGTTTGAGGACATGTGATAGATAGAACTGTGTGTTTTTTCGTTCATTTAAATTTTAGTGAATCTTTTACCATAATTAGGTTTTAATAGAACAAGATTAAATTTAGTGTGTGTTTTTTGTACTCGGAATTGTTGACCATTGTGAATGTGGTATTGATAAAAATAAACTATATAAAAGGTATTTTCTATTGTTAAGTCAAAGAAGAATAAGGTCCAATAAAATCTGATAAGGTCTGTTAAATGTTAAAGGTTATTGGACCTCATTTTCTGTAAGACTGTTTTAGCTCGGCTGTTTTCGGAGAAAATCCGAGGTATTGTTATAGCCAGCTCGTTGTGTCGTCCGCGTCGTACTAAAACCTTGAAATTTTGCTCTAAAATTAAAGTGCTTCCACCTACAACTTTGAAACTTCATATGTAGATGCACCTTGATGAGTTCTACACGCCACATCCATTTTGGGTCACAAGGTCAAAGGTCAAGGTCACTGTGACCTCTAAAAAATATTTTTTGACAAGCTTTTATTTATTAAAATCTGCGCCCACAGCCGAGCGTTGGCACTGGTTATGCAGTGCTCGTATTGTTTTTCGCATGGTTTGAAGAATGTTCCTTAAAATAAAAAAGAGCAACAAAAGTGCGGAAAAAACTTAAGTTGCCTTCAACTTGTCTTGGATAAGCCTGTGTGGACTGCAAAGGCTGATAGAAAAAACTTTACTCAGATGCATTCAAAACAACACTTTATTTAGATGCATTAAAGGGACCGTCAATCTGGTTGACGGTCCCTTTAAGAACAATACTAAACTTAGATCCTTTAAAAACAACAATTAACTCAGATGCATTTATAACAGCACTTTGCTGAGATGCATTGACAACAACACTTTATTCAAATACATTAAGAACAATACTGTACTCAGATGCATTAAGAGGAACTCTCCTCAGATGCATGAAGAACAACTCGTAAATCAGATGCATCAGATACCACACTATATTTAGATGGTTTTCCTCACATGTTTTAAAAACAATAACATATACAATATACAATGTAGCAATAAAAATAATTCCTGTTTCAGATACTGGAAAGTTCACAGACCCTTTTGAACGTATTAAAGAGGGAGTCACAGAGTTTAAGAGAAAAGTCTTCAGCGAAGCCTAGTGCAACACCAATGTTCTGATGAATAAATCATGCTTCTAATCCTGCCCTTTTCACTGATATCACTTGTTGATGTTGATGATTTAAAACCCTCTTCACAGAAACAAAAACCCTGCAGTCTTTATTAATGTATTACAGGCATTTGGCTGAAATTGATGCCATATTATAGCATTTCTTACATGACAAAGTTATTGCATTGTGTTTAATTTTTTATGCCCCCGAAGGTTGGCATATAGTGATCGCACTGTCTGTCTGTCCGTAACACTTTAAAAAAAATGCTCATAACTTCTATGTCGCTTCAGATGAAACCTTCATATTTGGTATGCATGTGTACATGGACAAGGCCTTTTCATACGCACACAAATTTTGACCCCTTGACCTTGAACTTAGGGTCCACGTTTAGGTTTCGAAATCTGCGTTTGCGTTTCGAAAAATGCTCATAACTTCTATGTAGCTTCAGATGTAACATTCATATTTGGTATGCATGTGTATATGGACAAGACCTTTCAATAACCAAAAGAATTTTGACCCATGTGACCTTAACCCTTGGGCCTGTGTTAAGGTTTTGAAATCAGCGTTTAGGTTTTGAAAAGTGCTAATATATCTCTATGTCTCTTGAAGTATAACCTTCAAATTTGGTATGCATGTGTATATGGAAAACACCTTTTCAGACACACAAAAATCTTGACCCCTGTGGCCATGACCTTGAAGTTAGGGTCGGCATTTAGGTTTCGAAAATTTGTTCTCTTATTTAGCTGTCTTACACAACTATCAGAGTGTTTTTCGGGGGCATATGTCATGCTATGGAGACAGCTCTTGTTTCTTATTTTTTCCTCATAATTGAAATAATTATAAATCATTTGGTAGTTCTTGTATATGGTATTTGAGGTTTAATGCTTCAATGTTGTGCCTATATTTTTTACACGTTTCCTGTATGGTTCTATAATAGTAAACAACAAGATCTGCGAACTTCCTCAACAATATTGGGTAGATCTATAGTATCAAATAGCATGAGATCTTAAACATCTGCAATTATAGATGGACATATTGTATTAAATGAGTGTTTAGACTGTATGGTTCAGGCCTCGTGTTCACAAAACATTTTTGCAATCGAAAATCGATTTTAACTGACATCGATTTTCATTTTTGCCTATTAACTACAATACAATGGAAATCCATTTAAAATGTCATGCAAAGTCGATTTTCGATTGCAAAAACTGTTTTGTGAACAAGGGGCCACTTATACTCATAGTAATTGTGATATTGTGTATCATTCATTTGTTCCATTTTTTTATTTGTACACATGAGATAGAGGTTATGTTTGATGTTGGTGAAATTACCCAGTTTGCAGAAATGTACAACAAAGCCACGTGGCTGTCAGTCCAATTGTTTGCAGTAAATCTAAGGATTATTCATACTTTTGCTTTTGTTTACCACTAAACATACAAACCCGCATGACCAGTTATATACTGGTCAATTCCATGAATTCAACAGTTTGTTGTTTTTATGGCCCCGAAGGAGGGCATATAGTGATCGGACCGTCAGTCCGTCTGTCTTTCCGTCACACTTTGCGTTTAGGTTTCGAAAAATGCTCTTAACTTCAATGTCGCTTCAGATAGCAACTTGATATTTTGCATGCATGTGTATCTCATGGAGCTGCACATTTTGAGTATTGAAAGTTCAAAGATCAAACAACAAATCCAAGGGAGGTAATAAGCTTCAAAGGGAGATAATTAACTACCTGTCAAATGATAAAAAACAATTTATGAATCAAAACGCAGAAGGGGGCATTTTGTTAGTGACAAACACATCTCTTGTTTCTTTAAAAAAGCAGAACTAGTTTTTGTGACAGAAACGTTTAAGTTAAAAATATTGCAGTCGCGTCAACGTTCAGACATACACACAGCCAGAAAAACAAAACATAACAAGGTACTTGAAAGAGAATACCTTTGATTCTCATTCTTGTGAAATTTCACTAAGCGGACAGGAATGTTTTAGACGTGTTTATAAAGGATTTGCTCTCTTTCTTGTGATGCGGGTGGTAAGCCTGGTGATGTTCCAGATGCAGCAGATGACAATTTGTATGTGAGTTTCCCAAATTGGTATTAACATAGGGAAGACTTAGTGCAACTTAAATTTATCATTATTAGGACTTGGTCTAAAGTAAGTTCTATCACACGACTAAAGTCAAAATCAGGACTTTACAGGCAATTCATTATATTACATAAGTGAGAACTTGACGCAGAAGTTTTGGCAAATATTTGCTTACAATTATGTTAACTTTAAAGTTCATGTAAATTGATGATTTCAATGAATCGATGATGTACGTTGTGATAAATCAAGAGTTTTTAATAAAAAAAACTATAAAACCAATGTTCTATTTTTTTTATAGAAAATGAAAGTTTCTGTTAAAATGGCCGTCAAGGATTTACGATCAAGGTTAATCCTAGGTTTCCGATCAACGATCCGTTCTTACACAACGTTGGAAACAGAAGACAAGCTATAGATTTAATAAGCAATAACCAGTCATACATAAAAACTGTACAAATTATGTATATGTGATATAATTACATTATGATGAACGAATAATTACAACAGGTGGAATTAAACATACGTTCCGTTTAACCATCTACGAGGAAGGTTTAATTAAATGTATAAAAGACACTGATACCGTCATGAGATATGTCTGGACAAAGGCAAATCCTCCAAATGGTTGCTTCTAAAGACAAATCCTCGAATCGGTTGCTTCCACAGACAAATCCTCCAATCGGTTGCTTCTACATACAAATCCTCCAATCGGTTGCTTCCAGACAAAACCCTCCAATCGGTTGCTTCCACAGACAAATCCTCCAATCGGTTGCTTCCACATACAAATCCTCCAATCAGTTGCTTCCACATACAAATCCAATCAGTTGCTTCCACATACAAATCCTCCAATCAGTTGCCGACACGTACAAAGCCTTCAATCAGTTGCTTTCACATACAAATCCTCCAATCAGTTGCTTCCACATACAAATCCTACAATCAGTTGCTTCCACATGCAAATCCTCCAATCAGTTGCTTCTTCGCTGAAACTGCCAATTATATGCCTGTTTGTAATTCATAATCATAAGAGATTAAAGCAATAACTTGACTAGTTTTGTTCCAACAAGTATGTAATACTTAAATTCACTGACACAGCATTTACTTAAGATACTACATAGAACTAATTTATACGTAACCTTTCAAAAGTTTTGTATAGAAGCGAATCAATACATGTTTATTGCTATTACCGTATTTACTTTTAGTTTTAACTTTTTTGCGTGCGAAAATTTATATACAATTTTTTTTTTTAATACGGGTGTCCGAAAATTTAGAGACAAACTAAAAGATTGCATTGACGATCGGATGTGGGTTTGCAATTGGTAAGCGTCCATTGTATTTACATCTAATATCACGTGCTTGTTAAATACCACGCCGTATAGTATAATTTACTTTTACAAATATTTGCACTTTATTACAAATAATTTATCATGCTCTTATGTACAGAAAGTTACCCCAATGCTCTTGTTTGATAAATGGGTTCAAAGATGAGCTTTTTATTTACCGATACTCAAGATGAACTCGTAATTAATGAACTTAAATACGTTCTGAAGCATTTATTATATTTCACAGTTATATCTCAGGGGTGAAACCATTTTTATAACCAATACACATGGTTATTTACCAACAAAATGGAAGAAACATGGTAAAATAGCGCTGTAAAATGTATTGTTAGAAAATTTAGAGTAATACATTATTGGCGCAAACCCGTAATTCCGAAAATTTTGGGTCACGAAAAATAATTATTTGTGCCAAAAAGAGGGTGTCCGAAAATTTAGAGTTTCCGAAAACTTTGAGGTATTACGATATTCAATGGCCTTTTATTTTTAACTGAATAATCATAATCGTCTTCTTCGGAAGAGCCCTCCTTTATGATAAAAGAGTATCGGAGTCTAGAATATTACAATCAGATGTATCATTATCTTTAGTATACTGTTATTATTAAAGCCACACAACTTATTTGGCATAGTAAATTTAAGTATAAATAAGAAACATATGTTATCTATGCCAATTAGAATATATCTGGTGGTTACAAGGTAGAAATCCGTCTTTTTGCGCTTTAAAACTTACAAATAATCGCGTTTGTCGAAATGGTCGAATACGTCTAGAAATCCTACTTTCGGGTTTAAAAGCGGAACCGTTTGAAAAATAATAAATAACTTGCTAACTAGGCTATAATTTAATTTAATCTATGTCAATTAGAATATATCTGATGGTTACAAGGTAGAAATCCGTCTTTTTTGCGCTTTAAGACATAAAAATAATCGCGTTTGCCGAAATGGACGTATATACGTATAGAAATCCTACTTCGGTTTTAAAATCGGTACCGTTTGAAAAATAATACATTACTTGCTAACTATGCTATAGATTTAATTTTATCTATGCCAATTAGAATCTGGTGGTTGCAAGGTAGAAATCCGTCCTTTTGCGTTTCAAACTTAAAAAATAATCGCGTTTGTCGAAATGGACGTATACGTATAGAAATCCTACTTTCGGTTTTAAAAACGGTACCGTTTGAAAAATAATAAATTACTTGCTTACTAGGCTATAGATTTAATGACAATTTTGCACACTTTCAAATTGCATCTATATGTATTGATTAACAGACAGAATGTTTTATTGACGTAAACTTTACAGTTTTTTGTCATTCTCAAATAGTTGGTCATATATTAACATATACTTATGTCAACGTTAACATAATTGCATTTAACTAAATACAATCTTGATCGCGTAAAGTTTATCACATACATGTATATAACAGTACATTTTGAGTGATTGTACACATATAACAAAATATGCAACTGTTATAAAGAGTTGTGTTCGACTTATAAATGATTAATCTTTTTTTTAATATAAATAATAAATTCGACAAACAAGGCTTGCAAATTACAAAATATGCAACTACAATATTAAGGTTTTGCGCGACAAATATACACATGTATAAATGATGGCTGTAATGAAGTTAATGATTAAATTGTACATAAAATTTGGAGGATGAAACCATAGTACAAGAGTAAAATTAAGGTATACAGCGTTTTGTTAGACAAACAAGTACACTTAAATAATAAATTGAATTTAAATATTAGGTAGTACAAAAACTTGCGTTGATTTTTATGCATCTATACTATCAGAGACAATTTCACTAACATATAGACGATGAATGGAATGAATTCAATTGTTAAATTTCACAGAAATGTCGGAGAATGAAAACCACAAACGAAATACAGTTATTAGAACGTTATTCAAGAGGAGTTGGTAAGAAAAAACACACACAACACTTACAGATGAAGAGAAATATATATATTAATATTTGAACAACTTTGTCCAGGATGAGTTATGTTGGATCACGTGTAAGGGCTCTACATATATACTTGCTCGAATTTTTCATTTGCTTTTTGTTTGACGTACCCATTAATTGAACACATTTAAACATACTTGTTTTTTTATAGTAGTATGCTTTGATACACTCTTTTCGCAGTGAATTGAAGGCTGGGCATATCATAATGAAATGGTACTCGTCTTCAATATCTCTGACATGGCATTTTGTGCATAAGCGCTGAGATATTTTGATATTGTTATGTCTATCTGTTTCAATTGCTAATTTATGGGACGAAAGTCGTGATTTTGAGAGGCAAATTCGCAAGATCTTTGGCAAATAATCAAGATAAGGCTCGAATTCCAACGTTCATTTAAATAATTTGTAGGTCATTAACGAGCTGATATTATTAATTGAGTTGTTCCAAGATTGTTTAAAAACATCTACAACAGTGGTCTTAAAAACGATATTGAAGGTATCGAGATTGACAGAAGAGGGATTGAGCCAAACGTATGAAAACCCATAAGAATCCAGTAGTTACTTCACATTTAAGGCACAAATACTTTTACAAGTTTTCATGCTTTTGAATCTTTCATACAATTTAGATATAATTATGTTATTTGATTCGATGAGTTTACACCAGAACTTTATTATACGAACGTTTCTGTTTATGTAGAGTGGATACCTTCCTAGTTCCCCATATACTCCAATATAACTGCTGCTAGAAGATTTGATACCTAGGAGCATTTTATAAAATTTTAGATGTATTCGTTCTAAATAAATAAACTTGTCGAAACCCCAAATTTCGCACCTATAATTCAAAGTTGCACCAACGATTGCGTCAAAAATTTAGCAAGCAATTCTTTGTCTATATCTAGATTTTTTATTTGTGAGCGTTAGCTCACAAATAATGCAGACGCAAAACTTCAAGTCGGTTCGGCTTATCTACGGGGAGCCTACTAACTGCAACATCCGCGTGAAAAAGAGTTGTATAATTTATGCAACAGGTTTAAGTTCTCCAACTATATTCATTCACAAATGGAAACATTATATGAATATCGTTTTAAATGTAATAGTTTCAAACGGAGCTTATAAAGAAACGAATCAATAAACAATGAATGTGTTATACGTGTCGCGGAAGAGATTGTTTATGAATGATTAAAATAGTCCACTTTCTGCTGCGTCTTCATGACGTAGCAGCTCATTCACAATCTGAAGCTATTAATAGATGCGGCTGTCGATATAACAAGGGAGAGTCCAATTGCACGGCAATCTCCACGCAGAGTTGTCGTTTCTTGCTCTCACATACACCTCAATGACGTAGTACAGGTCATTCATAATCTGAGGCTATTAATAGATTCGTGAAAACAACGCAATAGTATAAGCTTACGCTTGTTTATATTCTCAATTTATAAAACGTTGAACATGAGTTCAACAATAACTTCAGCGGTACGATAGTCCACAACAAAAATGCTCCATAATCGCTTAAACCGAATATAACAAACAATTAATTATAATAATAATACGAATGGTCTGTTTCGTAACCTAGCACGTTCATGCTTCTACAGCGGGGATTTTTGGGAAACGTTCTTTTGTTCTCAACAGATAGCGGCAACCTTTTGTATTTACGGATGCTACGCAACGCTCGATTGATCGGGTACTACTTACATGTATCCCGGGTACATGTTAGTATACTTACATGTACCCCGGGTACGGTAAAAATACTAAAACGTACCCGGCCAAATGTACCCGAGTTTTATTCTCGCCCAAAATCTGATGTCGTAAAACGCGCTACCGATTGCCGTTATTACGAAACAATATAAAGAAGTGAAACTCAAGCTGCTGGAGCAGTATTGAATTTTCATTAAAAACAATTAGTTGGTCCTTTATTTAAGGAGAGTGACCGATTGCCCAAACAGTACAAAACAGCACAATACAGCACAATACAAACCAACATAAACATAAAATATGAATAAAGCTGGGGTCACCGCCTTGGAACGGTCAATGCAAAGCATTGGGGGTTTAAACCTGGTTATAGAGCGCTCAACTTCTTTTTTAAATGTATCAACATGCTTTTTGAATGAGAGTTTCGATAATATAGAGGCCATTTAACAGAAAATTGACATAAATATTAAAATATTTAATTTAAAAAAAAGCCGACACCGACCAATTTAGCGTTAAAATTCCCGGGTACGTTTAAGTATATTTACTGTATATATGTAAGTACATGTATACTTACGGGATATATGTAAGTACATGTATACTTAAGTGTACCCGGGGTACACGTAAGTAGTACCCGAGCCGACAATGACCAATCGAGCACTAACGCATTAGTAGAAGGTTAGTAGAAGGTTAAGCTTGTTTATATTCACATTTCTCAATTTATAAAAGTTTGGACATGAGTTCACCAATTACTACAGGCATACTTTAGACAATCTCAAAAATGCTTTATTATCGCTAATACCGAAAACAACTAAATATAACAAGAAATATCTTTTAAAAATGTAGTCGGCGTATACGCTGACTTTGAAATAAAGTTTGCAATTTACTTTTTTAAATAAATAAATAAAATGAAAACAAAAGTTTAACTATTGCGTGTTTTTTTTTCACTTGTAAGTTGCATATTCAACGCATGAAATGTGTATTGGCATTGTAAAACCACACATTAGTGTAAGTAGATAAAAATATACTACGGGAGTGCACATCATATGTGTCCTCTTATGCCTTATTATGAGTATATTTCTTCACTATCGAAATATATCGTATGTTAATATTTGATTTAAACGCAGTTTTCTTTCGACACATTTAAATCACACGTTCAAAGCTGCGTCATGCGAAAATGGTCTTATGCGTTTCGGCCAGCGTTTGTTAAACCCAACATGTGCCTTTGCGCAGTCAGGTCAGAGGCGATGCTGTTCGCTATAAAATCACTCAATATGTTATGGTCCCATTATGTATCTCCTGACCAGACTGAGAGATGCGCATGCTGAGTGGGCTATATATATGATGGACGCATATGGAATAAGACCCATTTTCACATGACGAGGGTCATTAAAATCTCATTGCGAATTGAAAATGGCACATTTTAGCACAATGATTTTTGCTACAAAATTGAATCTAAAATGGCAAACTTGTAAATAATGGCAGCCTATCCAGACGTTCAGGAACGATTTCCAGACGTGCTGACCAAGTACGGCAAACATTGTGATTGGATTATTAAACGATTTTCTCTTATCGTGACACTATACTATTTCGGTAATGATTATTTTCTCATCTTGAAAGCAAAACTGAAATTCTGCGAGTTGGATTTTAACGCGTAATTGTAACTGGGCAACAATTTGTGTCGTTTGAACATACAGAGAGTACCGGTAGTCCAGAATTCCTTACACTGAACAGTGCTACAGCCTTTGCACTGAGCACAGACACAGTGATGTAGCCAAAGTTTAGAGGTTGTATCTCGAACCAGCCTATGAAATATTCGAAAATATTCATGCGTGTCTGTTGGCGTTATGTAAAAGTCATTAAGATGAAAAGTTGAGTAAAACAGCTACGCCGAAAAAGCGCATTAGTGCTCTATAAGTGAGATAAGTATGCGATATTCCAACAATATTCATTAAATATGATGGTGATTGCAAATTGTCCTTATATTCAGTTGTCATTACCATTTTCATCATACTTTCTATGCTTTCAGAACGTCCAAAACGAGCCATGTTGTTGTTATTTTGTCTTAGTTATCTCTATGAAATAAATAGGATGACACAAAGTGCACACAAAGCTCGACCCGTGCGTTATGACACACTCTTTGAATGGCGTGTGTTCATTTCAAACCTACGATTAATTTTGAAAAATGAATATCGTCTTAAATCATGCAATAGCGAACAACTTCAGTGCCTTCAGCGCTTTGATTTTTATTTATAAGCGTAAGCTCACAAATAATGCAGACGCAATTTTGCAAATCAGTATGCCTTAGCTACGACAGGAACCGTAACCCGTGACTGCCTGTGTGGATTACTGCAGTAAACTTTAGCAGACGATAATGCTCAAAGCGTCTGCTTTAACCACCGCATCTGCCTGTTCTCACTGGTACAGTATATTGTGTGTATTTAACAACTTGTAAGACAACGTTGGTCAGTCTAGTGTTTATCATTGAAATCTGTACATATTGGCTGCTTTCATGGAAAACGGGGCTTAATGCATGTCAAATAAGATTAGCTTGTGCACACTGATTAGCTGTATCAATGATTTGAAAAAAACAAACACATCTCGACCTGTGTTTTAAGACACACTCTTCATAAATTTGAATGGGTTGTGGTCATTTCAAACTTGCGATATAAAAAGCTATAACATAATTTTGAAAACTGAGTTGCGTCTAAGATTATACAACAGCGAGAAATTCAGTGTCTTCAGCGCTTTGATTAGATTATGCATTGACCATTTAGGGCTTTAATACCTTTTCCAGCGAGAGACTCAGCGAGAAGAGAAAACGAACCCGTGTAATTAAATTGAAGTCATCTACTATTTCTAAATGTTCACGTTTAAATGGCCACTTTTCATTATGAAAAGACGGTCCTCTTCTTCTAAAAAGAATTACCTTAGTTTTACTTATATTTACTTCAAGACCCAAAAGATCACACTATTCGCTTAAGTGATTAATACTTCGTTGTAGGTCAGTTACAGACTTGCCGAATATAACCATATCATCAGCAAAAAGCATAAGTATGAATATCAAGTCATCATATGACAGTCCAGAATTGATTTCTTTTTCTAAAAATAGTTCAAGGTCATCCAAAAATAAAGAAAATAGTATGGGCGATAATACCTCTCCCTGTTTGAGTCCAATCGCACATTTAAAGAAATCCGAGTATGAATTACACTTTTTTTACGCAGCATTTAACTTGGGAATACATGTCTTTCATGATTTTTAAACATTTACCGTTAATATCTGCGTTATAAAGCTTATACCATAGTCCATTTAAATTGACGGAATCTAATGCACGTTTCATATCGACAAAACAACAAAACAAACGTGCGTTAGTATTCACGATATTTTGAACAATAGCAATTAGTACAAATATTGCGTCACTAGTTGAACGGCCTTTTTGGAAGCCGAATTGTGCGTCACTTAAAATATTATTACTTTCAAATAAATTATTTAATCGACTATTAAGAATGCTCGTAAAAAGTTTAGACAGACAGCTCACCAAAGGTATGCCCCTTATAATTACGTACGTCGTCTGGGTCATTCTTAAAAACAGGCACAATGAAACTTTTGGACCAATCTTTAGGGAAATGACCTGAATTCAATAAAGCATTAAATATCGTTAACAGATGTTGTGATAGTATATCAAAGCTTTCGATGAAATATTCGTAAATCAAATAGTCAACACAACACAATTTATTGCGTTTGAGCCGATGAAATGCCTTCTCTACTTCTTATATAGTAATTGGACAATCTAGCTCTTCAAATCTGCCGTTATCAGTGTTAAAATTATACAAATTGCAAAATTGTTCCGCTTGGGTATTATTTACGCTTTTAAAATCGTTCTGGAGAGAAAAAAATCATTAAAATCATCAACGGACAATGAATCACTAATGCTGTTTTTATTTTTGCTAAAAAGCTTCCAAAAATCTCTTGGCTTCGAGTGTCTAAGACTTACGATTTCTTTTAATCATTTGTTTTTATATTTTTGACGCTTCAATTTAACAGTAAGTTTGTATATTGTTTTCTTTTTTATCGTAATCAGTCTATCGCTATTTGATCTGCTTTTATTGTATTCCGCTAGAGCTTTGAAATAGGCGAATTTCGCTAGGCGACACTCGTTATCAAACCAGTCTACTCTTTTAAAGGACGTATTTTTAGAAGAAGATTGCCCTCTTTTAACAGTCTTAAGAAATAAAGCCTCGCCAGATTCGCTGAGTACTTTTGAAAATCTCGCCATACAATAATAAGATAAGATAAGGTAAGATAAGTTTTATTTAAAGTCGGCAAGATAAGCAACATATACAAACATAAGCTCATGTGAGCTTTTGAACCAACTATTGTACAAAAAGTGTAAATAATTAAAACAAGTGTAAATCAGCTTCAATCTTAAGAATGTAAGTAACATGATAGTTACACAGTTGTAATGGAGGCATGGTATTAAGTTAAAATACCTCATAATTGCAACTAAAAAGTAAAGCATCAAGCATGTTATTTAAGAAACCATAAAAACTGCTTATCCGCTTACATGTTAATGTTTAAAGGAGTACTATCTAGATTAGCTAAAGAATGACATAACAAGTTAAAACAATTAAAAGGTCTGTTTAAGAATCTTCAGTAAGAAACACACAGAGATTTGGCACATGTAACAGATTGGAAGTAGCACTTACACTAATGTATTAAACGCCCTATTCATGATTGGGTGAAAAATGTGACTATAAAGTGTTCACAAGCTTTATTGTTAATTTGATTAAGCGACCTATTCGTTGACCACATAAGATCAAGTTTCGAGCTCAGACCAATTATGATTGGGACAAAATATTAATGATCTCACCAAGTTTCATAAAGATCGGTCAAGAAATGTGGCCACAAGAGTGCTAACAAAGTAAATGTTGACAACAGACAACAGGTGATCACAAAAGCTCACTAATCATCACTATTCTTAATAACATTAAGACGATGTTATGGTAGTGTTAGCCATATGTAATGATATTTTAATAAGCCATGTAAAAGAAACAAATAATATAAGTTGATGTTCCAAACAAAATGGGGAAAAAGTGTTCCTTTACAAAACACTGCATAGGTAAACATCATTTAAAACATACATGTAAGGTTGACAATTACAATCCTTATTTTAGAAACAAACCAATAGTGACCCCGTTACCTTGACCCGTGATGACCCATATTTGAACATGACCTAGATATCATCTAGACACAACTTCTGACCAAATTTGGTGAAGATCGGAAGAAAACTACTTTAATTAGAGAGCTGACACCATGCTAAATGCTTGCAATGCACTAAGTGACCTCGTGACTTAGTTTTTGACCAGGCATGACCCATATTTTAACTTGAACTAGATAATATTTAGACAACTTTGGTGCAGATCGGATGCAAACTATTTGAATTAGAGAGCGGACACTGCTGTGGACGCCTCCCGCCCGCCAAGGGTGAAACTACATCACCAACACTTTTGACACGTTATTTATGGCACAAGTTTTTATTGCTTGTCATGCAAGTTAAAGAGCTATTAACATAACCCCACATTGCCATTATCATGAGACTTTACCTAACTTCATCACATCCCAAACAAATTCAGCCAATTTAGCATATAAATGTTAACAAAATCTAGGCAGTAATTTGGCAAAACATTGCCTATTTGCTTACCTTTTTAATGTCAAAGAACAAACTTAGAGCAAAGTTCCCTGTGACTGAGTAAAGCAAAGGCTAGCTCAATCAATGACAAACACACAAACAAATACTATCACATTATATATTTGTTCCTTAATAAAAACTTTTTATGCTGACTTTACATAACCATAAAAAATTATGGTTAGTTTTTATTATTATCTCATTCACAAATACATCAATTATCAGAATCATAAGCAGAAGCAACATCTTTTTGATAATCATCATAATTTTCTTCTTTTTAATCATTATCATTATCTGAAGCAGCAGCATTGATATACAAACAATTGAGATCACAAGAGGTTTATCAAAGACTAACATCAACAGCAACACAATAATTATTCTGAACATACATTCTATTGTTACAAAGATTTAACAAATGTGTTACATCCAATATAAATATTTTTTGAAAAACATAAAATTAAATAAATAGAGGATATTTGTTTGATTTGATGAACAAGAGGGATCATATAAAATAACATTTTCACGAGTGGCGCAGCAACGAGTGAAAATATGTATTTATTATGATCACGAGTGAATTAAAATCGATATTCCATCGAATCCAACAAATTTTCTTTTTATTTTATGCTATTTTCATCTTGAATTTACATAGTCAAAGAGTTTAACTGGGAAATTTCGCTGGATTTATAACGTCACTTCATCGAAAAAATGACGTCATTTCACAGTAAAACAGTGAAAAATATTGAACTTTTTCACTATTATTTATCACTGTTTAAAACAGTGAAATACCACTTTTATTTCACTTATTTTCTCTATAAACCACCGTAACGAATAAAATAAAATAAAAATATAAACTTATAAAAAAATATTGCAAACTAAACAATGTGATTTAAGCAGTTACTTGTAAACAAACATATTTTTAATAAATATAATGCAAGCAAGAATAGGCAAACAGTTGAAACGAAATTCTCTCACAAAATTATCCAAAGCATAAATGAACCTCCTTTTGTAAAAGCACCATCATGGAGAGTCACCCATACAACCTGTTCATTGGCACATATGCACGCATCCACTGAACAAATTCGGTTCATATGGACAAAAATCTTTCAAAAATATACCATAAAAACTGAGATAAAGTCAAACATGAAATAAAGTAGTAAATCACATTATTCAGTAGTGAATCACATCATACAGTGGTCAAACAAATCATACAGTGGTCAATCAAATCAAACATTGATCAAACAAATTACACAGTAGTCAAACAAATCATACAGTTGTCAAACATATTATACAGTGGTCAAACAAATCATAACGTGGTCAAACAAATCATAACGTGGTCAAACAGATAATAACGTGGTCAAACAAATCATAACGTGGTCACACAAATCATACGGTGGTTAAACAAATCATTCAGTGGTAAGACAAATCATACAGTGGTCAAACAAATAATATAATATAGTTGTCAATCATATATAGCGGTAAATCACATCATATTATGTTTTAAAATGTCATGCTGATTTTTTTCCATGTTTTTATATAACTATAAAGAGGGTTAAGTTAATTTTTTGAGATATTTCAAACTAGATTGACAACCATTTTGATAAATGGTGACCCTGATAAACCATTGTATGAATATACAAGCTACATAGTAAACACTTCTTATACCATATTTATTTTAACCTTAAACATGTAAATTCATAAAAATTGATGCAACCTGAAAACAACTGCTGCAAATGTGTACATAGAAATCAAGATCATACAATCTGCTAAACAAGATGGATGAAATAATGACAAGTTTCAGTTACCCAAAAATATTGCAATGGAAGTTTTCTCATAATTTGTTGTTAATGTACATCAAAATAATGAGAGATGTCTGAACATGCATAAGTTTTTTTGTCCAGTGTTGATTGTTTAAATGATAACCCACATCATAGCATTATAATTGTGTCATATCTCTGCTGATGGCTTGCATTTCCTTTAATACTTGTAGCCAGCCTTAAAGCATAAACCATCAAACTATTTATTTAATAAAGGGAGATGTTACAAAAAAATATATTTCCTCTGTGATTATCATATCATAAAGTTGCAATACATTTACAAAATGTGAAATGCACATTTTATTTAAATATGAATACATAAAGCCAAATTCTCTCTAGCATGCCTATGTAATATTGTTTTATTATATTTTTGAAAACACAATTACAAGGAATGTTCTGTTCAAATGTTTACATCACATACCAAAATGACATTAAAAGTATTTCATGTATGCTCTAAAAAACATTACATTTTTGTGCCTCTCTTTTAAAACAGGTTTAACCCTTTACCATTTAGATATGTATTTTAACGCATTTGTAGTCCATTATAAATTTAAATTTTATTTAATACCTTTTTTACTAGATTCAAGCTTTAAAGGCTTCAACTCGAACCTTTAGATACTGATGAGCAGCAAGCAGCATAAAACCTGAACAGACTGCGAGTAACTCGCCGGCTGTTCTGGTTTTATGCTGTTTGCTAATAGCCATATTCTCTTTGCTTCTAAGTGGAAAAGGGTTAATTGCATGTGCATAAAGTTTTACCCAAATGAGCCTGTGGAGTCTGCACTTGCTTATTAGAGGCGTCACTTTATACTGGAATTTCGAAACATTCCATAAAAGCGGAAAGTTGTGTCGCTAATGCAGAATGCACAGGCTCATCTTGGACGCTACTTTATGCAAAGCATTAAGCCCTGTTTTCCCATAACGAGGCTATTTGAATTCCAGCAAAAGGAAAAGATGTCATGAGTATAATCAGAGGTAAGGTAAATTATGTTTTACGGTGCGATACTAAAACCCCCTGTGTCAGACCCTGTTTGAGATCTGCAGTGAACGCTGACACAGACTCACTTCCTGTTACCATTCAAGTTGTTAGAATAGCGCTGCAAAACGTCCGTACTTTTCTGTAAGAATTTTGGAGCATATGCCGTCAAGTTCCCATGCCTACAAGTGACAGGGGTTGGTTTGATTTCAAGTGTTATACAACTACAAGACAATTGTTCACCTATGCACTGAAATCATCTTTTCCTTTTGTAATTTCATATTCATCAATATAAAGCGTTATTCCATGTATGTCTTTTAAAATATATGATTTGCATAAGAAGTTTCAAATGGACACCTTACCTTCTAAATTATATTTTAAAAATCTGCATTAAAATTTGTTAAAAGTAGGATTTTTTGCTACTCCATGTGTAATTATGTTTTTTCTGTATTTGTTATATATGTTGAAGCCTAGATTGAAATTCTATGATGAACATCTTGGTAATAAAATCCTAATTTTACTTGCCTAGAAGGAACAGTTGGCGGTACTCCAGCATACTTTTCCCCCTCTAAGTAATCATAGAGATGATTGGCTTCAGCATCCTGCCCTAAATCCGCCTCCTTGTTAATTTCCTTACAGATGGGCAGGTCAACTGATTTAGCTCCGCCCATATCAAAGCAGAACGTGCTCCCTTCTTCGGAAAGATAATCATTGTCTGCATACCTACAAAAGTGGAGGAAAGATTTAACAACATTTTAGATGATTATTCATAATAAAAACACAGTATTATTATTACTTAAAAACATCATACATGATTGTCACTTAAAAAACGTTCTAGAGGATAGCGCGCTCGACTATTTGAGTGCTTGACAGTATAACGTAAGCCATCGTGGGAAAATTGTTCAAATTATTCAATAATGTAAAGGTAATAGTTCAGGTATATTTTCTACAATCTATCGAACATTTGTAAAGACATAAAATAAACTAATAAGATTACATTTCAAGTTTGATAGCAATAGCTTTGGTGGGAAGTTTGGACGGTCCTTCAAAAATAAAGTAAATAAATATTTTTTTCATTTTTTTAACCATGTTTCAAAGAAAAAAATATTGTTTTTGGGTTGGATAGGGGGAGGGGAGTTGAGAGGGGGGTATAATGTGGGGTGTGGTCATTTATAAGACGATCTTTCAAAAATGAAAAAATGAAAAAAAAATAATTTTTTTTTTTGGGGGGGGGGGGAGGGGGAGCAGGGATTCTGGGTTGGGGCGTGTGGTATTGTTTTGGTGGAATCAATCGTGGTATTCAGGTAAATGTTGTTTTGTCAAAGTATTAATACAATCTGTTCATAAATTAAGAAGTTATGGCAACTTAACTAAAATTATTATTTTTACCTTGAGAGTCAAGGTCATTCAAAGGTCAAGGTCAAATTGAACTTGCCAGGTACAGTACCCTCATGATAGTAAGAACATATTTGAAGTTTAAAAGCAATAGCTTTGATACTTTAGAAGTCAAGTGGATCTAAACTTAAAATTTAACAAAATATTAAGTTACTTAGACAAAAAATGGCCATAATTCTTACAAAATGCTTGATACAGTTGTTTGCTCTTGTTTATAGGTTGGGGTTATGCTAGTAAAGACGTATGCAAAATATTAAAGCAATATGTCAAGGGACATAGGAAATATTTGGGGTGGTACACAAACTTTAACATTTGCACGCTCACGCTCACGCTAACGCCGACGCCGGGGTGAGTAGGATAGCTCCACTATATATATTTCATATATAATAGTCGAGATAAAAAAGATAGTGGAAATACAACTGACATACATATGCATTAAGTAGGTGGTTTTGGGATTATTAAGAAACGACTACATAGTTCTTGTGGTTCAACCAGTGCAAACCAATAGAAGTAAGTATGAAAGACTCAACAACAGAGTTTCAACTCAAGTTAATACAAGATAAGTGATTTTGATCATGTTAAAATTAATTATGCTTATTTGAGTTTTCACTCTCAACATTACCCCCTCGTTTTTTTATGGCTAAACTCCGATAGCCATAACTCTTACAACTACATGAATGATGAATATTTGGAAAAAAAACAACAATTTTAACAATAAAGTCGTTAAATAATCTAATTAACGAATAACAATTTTCACAATTCCTCCATCTAAACACTGTAATTTTACAGTTAGCACTATACTAAACACCTCGCATTCTGAAATGCTACCCTGGAGTTGACATTTAAATAACAAAGCTTAAACACTTATAACATTTCAACAGTTACAACTCAGTTTTGAAATTATGACAATCTGACCTAGAATATTTCAAAACAACAAGAAATTTTAACATCTATTATCCCATAGACTCAAACAACTTCAGTGTAATAATACACATGACTAGACAAACATTTTAACATAAGAATAATACCAAATGTAATACATATACTTGACAATTTTCAACTTATAGGAGTCCTTATATTGAGTATGTAAAGAACACTTTGAATCTTTCAGCATAGTTGACATAGTTAGCATAATAAATAATAAATAAGCCCATACATGTGACAAGGTGTGAGAATTGAAAGAAATTAATTTAGCTAAAAGAACTGACTGTTCTTAATGGTACCTTGTTATTCATAATACTGATAATGATGGTATATGGCAAAACGTATCTCCTAAAATTATTATTTATCTCCTAAAATTGTTGTTTTCTTTCTCTTCGAGAAGACGCTGCCTCTTCGGTACGGACTCCTAAGGCCTACCCCGCGGTCTTGAGTCAGCGGCGATGCGCCCTACGACCCTTTCAATTCTGTCAATGTTAGAGGTCATCCTGGTGATGGCCCTCTCGACGACCCTTATGGCCCTGCTGTTCCGGTCGGTGGTTTCAGCCACTTTTGCGAATCCGGCCTCAAGGATGGTAGCGATGCTGTTTATCAACATCGTTGGGTTAACTTCTGATGGCCTCACATTGTCAGTCTGCACGCCAACTTCTGTGACACTTCTTGTTTCAGGTGGTGATAAAGGAAGAGCCTTATTGTCATCAAGGAAGAGGGTATCAGCAAAATCGAATCCTGGCGTAGTCTGCCTGCGTGTCGGTCCAGCAACAGGTGTGTGCAACACCTTTACAGGTGTGTGCAACACCTCAGCCGTGGACGTGGCTTGATACATGTTTGCGGATCTGTTCGGTTGAGGTGTACGGGCGTTGAGTGTCACAGAGCTGGTGCTGCTGGCTTGAGAGTTTAAGGCGATGACGGATGGTCTCAACAGTTGTGGTGGTGCTGCTACAGCTGCAGGTAGGCTTGTAGTCTGGAGGTGCGTCCCACTGGAAAACTGGTCACCCATCCCAGGGTAACAGGGGTCATACTACTGCACCCTTTTCTGAAACGATGATTGGGCCAGCACCTCTGGTATGACTTTTATCGCAACTAGACCATAATTGTTGCCTTCTTCTTCGTAGTTACTCGCCAGTGAGTCGCAAATCATGGTCACTCGGTGATCCATTTCGTACTGTGTCGCCTCACTGAAATATGTTCCCTGTTCAACAGGCTTCGGATTGGCATTGTTGCGGAGGAAACGTGTCTGGTCATTGATGTTGCCAGCTAGCGCCGTGCGTTTTGCGTAGTTTGTCACATGTTTTGTAACGCTTCTTTGGTGGTGCACCTAAACATGCACAACGTGCAATAGAATGGGGACTGGTCGAGCGTCACGTTGTGTTTGTATATGTGGACCGCCATTCTATACTTCTCTGTGACGCATATAGTTCCCGTCCTCACGCAGTGCAGGCAGGTGAACTGGCGTCTCTTGGCCCTACGAGCGTCCATTGTTCCCTGGAAATACACAAGAAGTAACCGGTTTTGAGGATTTGTTCCGCAAGCAATACGCCGCTACCATCAACATGACCATATCATCATTAATGCCAAAAGAGGGAGGGATCGAGAATCAAAGGTGAGAGAGAAGTTCAGGAAATGTTAGATTTGTTGGTGCCTTGTGCTTGCGGAATAGGTGATGTGTTGAATTATGCTTGCAAATGAGTGTTGTGTTGCAAAACCAAATGGTTTGCCGCTTTAATCAGCCAGGTTGGTCTCTCATTTCCTTTATGTTTCTTTAACATTTCGTAGTGAGCCATCTGTGAACCACCTTTCCCATTCAGCTGTATTTTGTAAGTGACAGGGGACTTCTTTTTCACGACCAAATATGGCCCATCGAATGCCTTTTCTAGTTTCTGCATCACGCCCACTTTTCGTTATCATGCAGAAGCCATACGGCATCACCCACATTGTATGTATGAAATACTGTATTGACATCATATGCATCTTTGCTACGTTTTGCATTTGCCCTCATGTGCTTACGGGCGATTTCATGTGCCTTTTGCAGGTGTGCTTGGATAGAACTGACATATTTCTGGTCTGATGTTTGCTCTTTGCCCGTTGCATATCCATAGACCAGATCAGTATGTACCCTCACCTCTCTCCCAAGACACATAAAATTTGGCGAAAGACCAGTCGCTTCGTGTGGCGTTGATCTGTAGGCCCCTGCCAGACATCTTAGGTATAAATCCCATTCGTCTTGGTTAACCAGGTAAGCCTTAATCATTTTGACCAGTGTTCTATTGAAACGCTCAGTTTGACCATTCCCTTTTGGATTTCTCGGAGTCGTGCACGTTTTCCTCATTTCAAAGAGCTTGCACAAGGCTTGGAAAGTGGCACTTTCGCAGGTTGACCCCATGTCTGTGTGAATTGACAACGGTGCATCCCATCTGGTTATAAACACTTTTGCAATTTTTAATGCGCAGTCATTGGCGCTCAGTGTCGCTACAGCATTTACTTCTACATATTTGGTGAAATGGTCTGTAGCCACCATTATGTATCGGTTACCCCGTTCTGTTACTGGCAAAGGTCCCAAATCAATAGCTCAAGTGTCCCATGGTGCGCCGCTTGGTAAATGGCCTATCGGAGCTTTTGCTTTCTTCTGTGGTTTCTTGTCGCATGCACATGTATCACAAGCTTTTATGTATAATTTCAGGTCTTCCTTCAGATTAAACCAGAAGAACTGGTGCAATATTGTTTTAAGGGTTTTCTTGATTCGGAGGTGCCCAGATAATACATTGTCATGTGCCAATCGCATCAACTCTTGCTTCAACTCAACTGGGACTATAATTTGAGTATATTGCCCTGCCCCGTCCTCTTTCTTGAAACGCTTACATAGCACCCCATCTTCAAGATACAGTTGTTCCCAGAGGGTTCAGTAAAATCTGGCAGCAGCACTTTCCCTTGCCATGTCACCAACTGTTTGCCTCTTCCCTTTGATTTGTGCTTGTTTAATGATTTGGATGTCAGGATCTCTTTCTTGTATTTTGGTCATTTCTTCTGGGGTAAATTCTTGGAAACAGGGTTTAACTGTACTTCTCGTGTCAACGGTCTTTAATTTTCCGGTTTCCTTTTCAGCAAGCTGGGCCGCAAAATCTTCAGACTTCATCAATTCTGCCCTGCGCCGATACTTCGAGCATGGACCACAGGGTAGAGGTTCACTGGTATCAATCTTGTCACATTCACATTCTCTTGGTACTTCACACCTTGACAAAGAATCGCAGTGTTGCTGATGTTTACCAGGTCTGTTTTGAAATATAGAATGCTGCTAATATTTCAATCCATCTGGCTATCTTTCCATTTGGCTCTTTCATAATAAACAACCACACCAGAGCCTGGTGATCTGATCTTACTATGAACTGTCTGCCCATCAAATACTGCCGGAAATACTGAACAAGGTACATTACGGCGAGAAGCTCTCTATCGGTAATACAGTAATTTCTTTCAGTCTTGTTCAAACCACGGCTGGCACATGCTATCACCCATTCCTTATTGTCTTGCATCTGAGAATGGACAGCACCAATGCCAACACCTGACGCGTCAACGTCAAGATAGAAGGTACTTCCATCGTTAAGAGGGTAACTCATTACATTGGGACTTGTAAGTTGCCCTTTCAGTGCCTCTAATGCTTCCAAACAAGCCTCTGTCCATGCAAACAGGACATCTTAACGTGTTAGGTATGTTAATGGTTTGGCAATTTTTGCAAATTCTTTCACAAAGCGGCGGTAAAATGATGATGTGGCGACGAATTGCTTCACATCCTTTTGGTTAACAGGTTGTGGCCAGGATAGTATTTTGGATACATTCACTGGGTTTGGCCGAACACCGTCATTAGAGACCACGTGTCCTAAGAGAACGACTTCAGTCTTTAGAAGGTGATATTTGTCAGGACTTAGCTTCAAGCCGGCCTCTACTATTCTTTCCAAGACCTCATAAACCCGCTCAATGTTTTTCTCGAACGTAATTGCATAGACAATAATGTCATCCACATATATAAAACATGTTTGCTATTGCAGACCCTGAAGTTCAAGCTCCATCGTTCGCTTAAAAGTGCTGCCACTGTTGTTCAGTCCGAAACGCATACGCGTCATTTCATAAGAGTCCATATTTGCAGGTAAATGCTGTCTTCGGAATATCCTCACTTTTCACAGGTATTTGAAAATACCCGCTTGTTAGGTCAAAACTGCTTAAGTAAGCAGAGCGTGCAATTGCATCAAGGCAATTTTGGGTCCTTGGCAAGGGGAACCCATCAGGTTTGACCAACGCATTGAGTTTTCTGTAGTCTACATCGGGTCTGACAGCTCCAGACTTTTTTCTCACAAAGACAATTTGGCTGGCCCATGTAGACGTGCTTTACGCCCTTTTTAGAAGATCGTCTATTGCAGATTTCTCCTCTTTTGCAAATGCGAGTCATGGCCTCTGCTTGATCGGCTTAGCATCTCCAGTGTCAATTGAGTGTTCTGCAATATTGGTAAGGCCTACATCCCATTCGTTCTTCGAAAATGCCTCACCACATTTGCACAGAAGAGCTGCCACAGTACGCTGTTCTTCTTTGCTCTTGCCATCAACAGATTTCTCATAAAGGTCTTTTAGGTGATCTGGTATTGGTTGATCCATAAACTCACGCAGTTTTGTTAGCGTGCTGCCAACTTCACAAATTTTCCTTAATTTGCCATGTTTTTGCTTTACATTTGCAGATTCTTCTTAAGCAATGCCGCTTACAATTCTTTCAATCAGCTCCGCTCTACCGATATCAGCATTCTGCCTCAAGGTAACTTCAGCATCCATTGGGTTCAAGACCCTGACCTTGCATGTTGACAGAGTATCGATATCAACGAGGGTGGAAGCCATGACCAACTGATATTTGTCCTTAAAATTACTGCTAGGTTCCACTATGTATTCCGCAGCCTCTAAGCAATAGTCTGATTCTTCTCTCTCTATGTAAACGTCCACCAGTGCTTCCATTAATCCAGGGATTTTCGCATCATCCGCCACTGTCACTCTTCTGGAGCATTTTCCTCTACCAACTTGAAAACCGGGATCTTTTTACCATCAAACACAATCTTATTTTCGCTTAAAATGATGTCAGCCGGTCCCTGACCGCTACTCATAAGTATATCGAAACCAAGTAAGGCTTAATCCTCTATGTCTGCCACAATCACTTCTTTGATAAGTTTGTGTAGCCCAAGTGATATTTCAAAATTGCCCTTTCCCACCTCAGGCACAGGAACACCCCCTGCACCTACTAAACATGCAGACTGCACCAACTTTGGCTGCATGGTACTAGGTAGTTTGTCAAATGCCTAACAGGATATTTTATCCCGACGTGCATGCGCCCGGGAGTTGAGTGAAGACAAATTTTGCTGCTTGACCTTCCAGCCGAGGTAATAGCTGATCTATTTTTGTGTCATCATCCCATCCGTACCGCATACCTATTGCCTCAAAACCTCGAAATTCAAACCTGCCAATCTTCTTTCCCTATGAACGGGGATATCTTCACATGATTCGCTGTTCTGTAACCATGCCGTTGATACTGACCTAAACCACATGGCATTTGATTCCAGCGACATTGTATTTGACCTTGGTTGCACTGTTGGTCATATGGCACCCATCTATTCTGATTTCTGTCTTCATATGACTCATCAGCCCTCCCATTGAAAGGCGGTGCCATTGCTGATAGGTTGGAGTCACGCCCCATACCCGCATCGACAGGTACAGTGTTGGGGCGACCTTCTATGAGAGAGTGTTGTCCGGGGGCTGTAAGTTATTCTCACCATATTCCGATGATTGGATTTTGTCTGCTATTTTCTTTCATGCACCGAAGCTCTTTGACCAAGTCCTTGATAATGGGCGTCAAGTTGTCTATTTTCTCTTCTCTACATTGACTTTGACTGTTGGTTTCTCCTGATTAAGGATGATCACTTTCGCCAGAACTTAGGACACAATGTCCAATGGGCAACAATCATTTCCAAACGATACGTTTTGTCTACAAAGTTGTGTCTCAGCTTCGCAATACCTTCTGTCCGCAGCGGTCTTGAAGACAATTTCACAATCACAATCGTCATCCATGGTTGTTGCACCAGACTCCGGATCACTGGATATGTCGTAGTTTTAAAAACAGATCCCACTTCTGACACCAACATATGTTGCGAGTCAGGCTTGGACTTCGCCTTCAGGGGAGACTGGTATTTGCCATCCGTTACTACTGCTGGTGATGGTGAATTGTTGTTATAATTGTGAGTGAGTGATTGGTGTTGTAAATGACTCCAACTTAAAGGGTTAAAGACGACAAAGAGTCGGAAAACAGTATAAAATTTTGATTGAAGAAAACTCGTAAGGATATGGCGATAATAGTATAGTAAGTCGTATACACAACTTTGTGAAATGTAACCTATCAAAACGTACTATTATCGAAAAGAGACTTACTTGCTCAAATTGCGTTACAAAAAACTATGATATATATTTAATATATTATAATATATTCTTTACTTAATCTTGTTTATATTATATAAGTTACCAATTTAATAATAAGTTAGAAAGACGCGCACCTATTTGCTAAGTTTAACTTAAAAATTCTAGTGACACCGAGATGGAGTTCAGGCTCTTTGAGAAATGTTGGAGTTTCGAATGAACGCGCACGGACTATTTATACTCGCCACGGTGCCACATCGTGGCATGCCACATGCCACGACACCCCAGTGTGGCACAACATTGTGTCACGCCACAATTTTGTTGGCATGCCACAGACCCTGTGGCATGATTAAGTTGTGGCAGCTTTGTGCACGTCGTGTACAACAGCTATTTCAAAGGATAATGTATTATTTTCGTGTAAAAATAACATGTTTACAAATAAATGGGTTCACATATCACCTGATAAGTTCATGTAGCGTTTTAAACACGAACCTCAACTCGTTTTCGAGGGAAAAACATAATTTCGTTACTTAGTCGATACTGAATGTAAAAACACGATGGCTAACACGAAAACGTTTAAAAGAACGCTGAGAAAACATTAGCAAAATTACATCATCACACATTATTTAAAATGAACCCTTCTGCGCTGTTATGTAGAAAAGTATACATTCCGTTTAAAAACCCTAACATTTAACAACACAATCGTCCATAAGATTGGAATAGAGCGTAACATAGCTAAAGAAAAATTGCCGAAGCGAAGATACATTAAAAAGCTAAAGGAAAATAATAGTGGAAATACAACTGCCAAACATATGCATTAAGTATGTTGTTTTGGGACTATTAATAAACGACTACATAATTATTTTGGTTCAGCCAGTGCAAACCAATAGAAGTAAGTATGAACGACTCAACAACAGAGTTTCAACTCAAGTTAATACAAGGTAAGTGATTTTGATCATGTTAAAATTAATTATTATTTGAGTTTCCAATCGCAACATATTTGAGTTTCCACTCTCAACAATATTGCAAAAGTTATGGTCAATTTTAAAGCTTGACGCAAACCAACAAACAAACCAACAAACCTACAGACTGGGCAAAAGCAATATGTCCCCCAGTATAGACTGGGGGACAAAAAAAAACACCATTGAAGATGACTATTACTTAAAACAAAATTCTAGATTATTATTACCTGGGTACTTAAAATACAATCTAGATGATTATTAAATAACACTGAACGTACGTTTTACTTAAAAAAACATTTTAGATGAATATAACTTAGTTTCTGCATGATTATTACTTAAATTGTTGATGATTATTACCTGAAAAAGACTCTAGATGATTGAAGTTAAATACATTATAGATCATTATTGGTTAAAACACATTCAAGATGATAACTATTTGAAAACAATGTCTCAGTAATTTGAAAGTGCAGAAAAATTAATCTCAACAAGTAAGGCTGACCTGGATATTTCAAATACACTGATGATACCATGTTAAGTCCAAAAACAGGTCTTACAGTAAAAACAAGCAAATGTGTAGAATTTATATATCCAGCAGAATACATTTTGTTAATGGATTGGTGCAAATCCATTTATATACCATACAATCATTATAATTAGTGTAGTGTATTTGTTTTTATGAATTGCAATTCACCTCATTGTTGTTTTTAACCCTTAATGTTTCATGTTGAAATCTTGTAGCGATATAGATATAGCCTTGAAACGTTACACCATTTAAAACAAGAGCTGTGTTTGTGAAACACAATGCCCCCTACTGCGCTTTGAAGCCGCACGGCAGCTATTTTAGAAACAAGGTTATATTTTGAATGTTAAGGTCACTGTGAACTTGACCTTTGACCTATTGACCTTTAACCATGTTTGAATGTAGATCTCAATGAGATGCATGCACATGTGAAGTTTTAAGAACATAGACCCAAGAATTTACATTTAATGAGCAAGGCAAAAGTTTTGTGACAGACACACACATACAATGACAGACAGACAGACAGGCTAAAAATAATACACCTCCTGATCATTTGATCTGGGGGCATAAAACTATTGACATAATTAAAGCTTAACATACAAAAAACAATTTTAAAAGACCACTAAATCACTGAAATGTATCCTCATGGTAAAGGTGTTATGTAACCTAAAAAAATTCACCTGTGATCCACCGTGCTTTCCTCCGTTTGTTGGCTCAATGTCAGAGCGAGGTTCGTGTCCTTGACCCTTGTGTCTGACTGAGGAGCAGCAGAGTTGATGATGTTATTAAAGCCGACGCTATAGACTTCTGTAAACTTGGCCCTGCGTCTGTAATATGTGGCATGGAGGGGACAATGAGTTTAATACACAAGTTTATATATATTCCTATTATACTTGTTTGTGATACATAATTTTTTCATGTTGACCGTTTCTTTATTTTAAAATACAAACAAATAATGACGGATGCAAATTTCTTTTTAAAAATCCAAAATAAGAAATAATTTAATTAATGTATCCACGAAAAAGTCATTTTTTAACTGCGAAATTGCATGAAGACAAATATAAATAATTTTAAAGTAAAAAATAACCTCTGAACAACTTGGTTTATAGTTTCTGCACATAAATATTGCTGGCCATATATTCCCGAGGTTTACAAGGAAATATCCGTTATGTAGAAGGGTTGATTCACTGTTTAAAAAATTGAAAAATATTACAGCTGATTTTTTTCATATTTTAACATTGTCGCTTTAACTTTTTCCTCTTTCTAATTTATTACAGTACATTTACAGAATGTCAAGAATGATTGACTCAAAATTTGTGAAATAACATCATTCTTTTTTAGGTCATTATGTATTTTTCCAACTAAATTGTCCATTGAACTCCTTTAAAAAGAACGGATGCAGAATAATCTACATAGAAAAGTTGTTGAATTCAATATATTATATAAAAGAAAATGCATCTGTTTCTCCCAAAAAGAAAGGTTACAAGAACCATTTTATGTATTAAACGCATATTAAGTTGTAATTAATATTTGGCATTAGCATCTGCAAAATACCATATAAACCACAAGACCGGGTAAAAGCACGAAATTTAAAGATAATTAGTAACACCAGATATATTCGGTGTTGCATAGCTTAACAATTGTCCAGACAAGCTCAGTAGTCCGAATGTTAAATAATATTTCTGATACAAGAAATTTCACAAAGTAAAGTCAGAGGCTTGATAGAGCCCGCAACAAACACAGGGAATCCTTGACAAGAGTTACATGCAAGCCTCATGTGCATACTGTACAGACCACACAGGCTACTGCAAGCCTCATGTGCATACTGTACAGACCACACAGACTACTGCAAGCCTCATGTGCATACTGTACAGACCACACAGGCTACTGCAAGCCTCATGTGCATACTGTACAGACCACACAGGCTACTGCAAGCCCCATGTGCATACTGTACAGACCACACAGGCTACTGCAAGCCTCATGTGCATACTGTACAGACCACACAGGCTACTGCAAGCCTCATGTGCATACTGTACAGACCACACAGGCTACTGCAAGCCCCATGTGCATACTGTACAGACCACACAGGCTACTGCAAGCCTCATGTGCATACTGTACAGACCACACAGACTACTGCAAGCCCCATGTGCATACTGTACAGACCACACAGGCTACTGCAAGCCTCATGTGCATACTGTACAGACCACACAGGCTACTGCAAGCCTCATGTGCATACTGTACAGACCACACAGGCTACTGCAAGCCTCATGTGCATACTGTACAGACCACACAGGCTACTGCAAGCCTCATGTGCATACTGTACAGACCACACAGGCTACTGCAAGCCCCATGTGCATACTGTACAGACCACACAGGCTACTGCAAGCCTCATGTGCATACTGTACAGACCACACAGGCTACTGCTAGCCTCATGTGCATACTGTACAGACCACACAGGCTACTGCAAGCCTCATGTGCATACTGTACAGACCACACAGGCTACTGCAAGCCTCACGGGCATACTGTACAGACCACACAGGCTACTGCAAGCCTCATGTGCATACTGTACAGACCACACAGGCTACTGCAAGCCCCATGTGCATACTGTACAGACCACACAGGCTACTGCAAGCCTCATGTGCATACTGTACAGACCACACAGGCTACTGCAAGCCTCATGTGCATACTGTACAGACCACACAGGCTACTGCAAGCCTCACGGGACTACTGTACAGACCACACAGGCTACTGCAAGCCTCACGGGCATACTGTACAGACCACACAGGCTACTGCAAGCCTCACGGGCATACTGTACAGACCACACAGGCTACTGCAAGCCTCACGGGAATACTGTACAGACCACACAGGCTACTGCAAGCCTCACGGGCATACTGAACAGACCACACAGGCTACTGCAAGCCTCATGTGCATACTGTACAGACCACACAGGCTACTGCAAGCCTCATGTGCATACTGTACAGACCACACAGGCTACTGCAAGCCTCATGTGTATACTGTATAGACCACACAGGCTACTGCAAGCCTCATGTGCATACTGTACAGACCACACAGGCTACTGCAAGCCTCATGTGCATACTGTACAGACCACACAGGCTACTGCAAGCCTCATGTGTATACTGTATAGACCACACAGACTACTGCAAGCCTCATGTGCATACTGTACAGACCACACAGGCTACTGCAAGCCTCATGTGCATACTGTACAGACCACACAGGCTACTGCAAGCCTCATGTGCATACTGTACAGACCACACAGGCTACTGCAAGCCTCATGTGTATACTGTACAGACCACACAGGCTACTGCAAGCCTCATGTGCATACTGTACAGACCACACAGGCTACTGCAAGCCTCATGTGCATACCGTACAGACCACACAGGCTACTGCAAGCCTCATGTGCATACTGTACAGACCACACAGGCTACTGCAAGCCTCATGTGCATACTGTACAGACCACACAGGCTATTGCAAGCCTCATGTGCATACTGTACAGACCACACAGGCTACTGCAAGCCTCATGTGCATACTGTACAGACCACACAGGCTACTGCAAGCCTCATGTGCATACTGTACAGACCACACAGGCTACTGCAAGCCTCATGTGCATACTGTACAGACTACACAGGCTACTGCAAGCCTCATGTGCATACTGTACAGACCACACAGGCTACTGCAAGCCCCATGTGCATACTGTACAGACCACACAGGCTACTGCAAGCCTCATGTGCATACTGTACAGACCACACAGGCTACTGCAAGCCTCATGTGCATACTGTACAGACCTCACAGGCTACTGCAAGCCTCATGTGCATACTGTACAGACCACACAGGCTACTGCAAGCCTCATGTGCATACTGTACAGACCACACAGGCTACTGCAAGCCTCATGTGCATACTGTACAGACCACACAGGCTACTGCAAGCCTCATGTGCATACTGTACAGACCACACAGGCTACTGCAAGCCTCATGTGTATACTGTACAGACCACACAGGCTACTGCAAGCCTCATGTGCATACTGTACAGACCACACAGGCTACTGCAAGCCTCAAGTGCATACTGTATAGACCACACAGGCTACTGCAAGCCTCATGTGCATACTGTACAGACCACACAGGCTACTGCAAGCCTCATGTGCATACTGTAAAGACCTCACAGGCTACTGCAATCCTCATGTGCCTACTGTATAGACCACACAGGCTACTGCAAGCCCCATGTGCCTACTGTACAGACCACACAGGCTACTGCAAGCCTCATGTGCATACTGTATAGACCACACAGGCTACTGCAAGCCTCATGGGCATACTGTACAGACCACACAGGCTACTGCAAGCCTCATACGTATACTGTACAGACCACACGGGCTACTGCAAGCCTCATGTGCATACTGTACAGACCACACAGGCTACTGCAAGCCTCATGTGCATACTGTACAGACCACACAGGCTACTGCAAGCCCCATGTGCATACTGTACAGACCACACAGGCTACTGCAAGCCCCATGTGCATACTGTACAGACCACACAGGCTACTGCAAGCCTCATGTGCATACTGTACAGACCACACAGGCTACTGCAAGCCCCATGTGCATACTGCACAGACCACACAGGCTACTGCAAGCCTCATGTGCATACTGTACAGACCACACAGGCTACTGCAAGCCTCATGTGCATACTGTACAGACCACACAGGCTACTGCAAGCCTCATGTGCATACTGTACAGACCACACAGGCTACTGCAAGCCTCATGTGCATACTGTACAGACCACACAGGCTACTGCAAGCCTCATGTGCATACTGTACAGACCACACAGGCTACTGCAAGCCCCATGTGCATACTGTACAGACCACACAGGCTACTGCAAGCCTCATGTGCATACTGTACAGACCACACAGGCTACTGCAAGCCTCATGGGCATACTGTACAGACCACACAGGCTAATCTTGGACAACACTTCACGCACATGCATTCAGCGAAGTTTTTTTCACAATCTTGAAAAGTACCGCTACCAGCCCAATTGAGAAAAATTAGTGCCGAAATAAACTGAAATTGGGAGAATTCGCGTTGTGAAGTCTTCAAAGATTGGGAAATTGATGTATTTGATTTGTTGCTTACAAATACTTAAATATTTATATCTAAGTGTTGTCAAGTTGTCAATATTATTTAAACTTGGGTTCAAGCTAAAGAGCTGCTTAGGGAAATTAAGTAAATGTTGCATTTAATTTACTTTTTTTTTGTGTGTAAAACCTTCAATTGGGATTTTTTTCTGCTGACAGCAATTAGCAAAGTTTCAGTTTGTCCCCATTGGGAAAGTGCCTTTTGCAGTACTTTATAAAGAAAGAAAAAATTGCTGGCATCAAAACCACTTTCCCAAGAACAAGGGTCACGTCAACAAGGGTTTCATAAATAAGGCATAGAAAACTTGCACAAACCTTCGGTAGAAGAGTATTCCCACTGCCAGACAAGCAAGGAACACGATGATTAACGAAACAACAATTCCCACCAGGCTGCCTAGAAACATCAAACAACAGCATGGTCAAGGCATGGGCCTTGATGTTTCAAACATTTTCAAACATTTAACCCCTTTCCCTTGTAAGAAGCAAAATGAAAATGGATTTTGCAACCAGCATTATTCCAGAACAGCCTGCGAGTAACTTTCATTCTGTTCAGGTTTAATGCTGTTTGCTGCTCATCAATATCTAAGGAATGGAAATGAAGTCTTCAAAACTTGAATTTAGTAACACAGGCTTTTAATAAAATGTAGCTTTCTATGGGACTAAAAATGCGTCAAAATATGTAACTAAGTGGTAATTGGTTAATTGATAAAGAAAAGGAAAATACGCTTGTTCTGCAAACAAGACAAACCGTCAGGAGACGTACTTTCATGTTACAAACATTTAACACTTTAAAACTCATATACGTTTTTGACACGTATTTTTCTTGAAAATAAAAATGAATTAAAACCTTTCTAACTTGATTCAAGTTTTAAAGGATCTATTTCCAACGATAATACACTTATGAGCAGCAGCAAACAGCATAAAACCTGAATAGACTTCCAATTACCCCTTTACCACGTATAGCACATTTTGACGCATTTGAAGTCCTTTAGAAAACCAAATTAAATTTAATTTCTTAAAATATTGAAGTTTGAAAGGCTTTATTTCCAACCCTAAGATAATGATGAGTAGCATACAGCATAAAACCTGAACAGACTGCGAGTTACTCGCAGGCTGTTATGGTTTTTGCTGGTTGCAAAAGCCATTTTCTATTTGCTTCTCATGGGGAAAAGGGTTAGTGCGGATTTTATGCAGGTTGCATATAGCACTTTTTCACCTCCTTTCTGAGTGGAACTGCTTAAGATTGTGAAAATACAACTTTTCTGACAACAAATATAACTCTTGAACCGAATTTATGTTTGAAAGGCTGATTTAATGTTTTCATGGTAGACCATTTCTACGCAAATAAATGCCAGCCCGACACCATGTTTCCATGAAAACAATTTAATGTCTAGTTACCTGTAGAGATGCCACCGTGTTCACTGGACGTAACATGTCTAACAACCTCCACACCACCCTGTCCAGGGGCTGTAATGGTTACAACAACATGGTCAGTTAACAGAAAGGCGGTTTAAAACAGCAAAACTCAAAACTTTTGAAATCGTAGCACATTTTCAAAGTCTAACAGAAGGATCTATTTCCAACGATAATACAATTATGAGCAGCAGCAAACAACATAAAACCTGAACAGACTTTCAGTTACCCCTTTACCACTTATAACACATTTTGACGCATTTAAAGTCCTTTAGAAAACCAAATTAAATTTAAGTCCTTTCTTGATATATTGAAATTTTGAAAGGCTTTATTTCCAACCCTAAGATAATGATGAGAATCAAACAGCATAAAACCTAAACAGACTGCGAGATACTCGCTGGCTGTTATGGTTTATACTGGTTGCAAAAGCCATTTTCACTTTGTTCCTAATGGGGAAAGGGCTAGTGCGGATTGTGTGCTGGTTGCATATAGCTATTTTCACCTCCTTTCTGTGTGGAACTGCTTAAGATTTTGAAAATACACCTTTTCTGACAAAAAATATAACTGTTGAACCAAATTTATGTTTGAAAGGCTGATGCATGGTAGACCATTTCTACGCAAATAAATGCCAGCCCGACACCCTGTTTCCATGACATCAATTTAATGTCTAGTTACCTGTAGAGATGCCACCGTGTTCACCGGACGTAACATCTCTGCCAACCTCCCAAACCTGTCCAGGGGCTGTAATGGTTACAACAATATTGTCAGGTAACAGAAAGTGGTTTAAGACAGCAAAACTCATTTTTTTTTTAAATCGTAGCACTTTTTCACAGTCTAACAGAAAAACACTAGAATATTAAATAAACAAGATGTGCTTGTGAAACACTATGTCCCCCATAAATTTGACCTTGACCTTTGACCTTAAAGGATGACCTTGACCTTTCACCTCTCAAAATGTGCATGCCAAATATCAAGTTGCTATCTTCAATATTGCAAAAGTTATGGCCAATGTTAAAGTTTGACGCAAACAAACCAACAAACCAACAGACAGGGCAAAAACAATATGTCCCCCAGTATAGACTGGGGGACATAGACTGGGGGACATAAACATGACTCATAAACCCCATGGTCAATTTAAAGTAGGTGAACAATTATAGTATAAGTTAAATTAATCTCAAAATAGTGTCTTTCAATACTTTACTTCAATCACAGACAAATACAAAAAGATTTATTTTGATTTACTATTTTTAGTTGGGTGCCTGTAGAAGAAACAGTGAATTGAAGATGTTGCCTTTTTTTTACTTTGCTCTATGAAAAGGGGATTTAATGCATGTGCGTAAAGTGTAGCCCAAAATTAGCCTTTGCAGTCCGCACAGGCCAATCAGGTACTACACTTTCTTACTAAATTGTATTAAGTTTAGGTGAACAATATTGTTCCCACTTTAGATAAAAATACTTAAAAACAGACGTGAAGCATACCCCCATATGCTTCATTGACACAGAATATTGTGCATGTTGTCTTCACAAAACAAGGGAAGCTAATTAATGGCGATTTTTAAGAATTAATATGCCATTATCATTTATGGCCATTTTGACCTTTGAACTCTTGAGTCTTTCGCATGACACGCCGTCCAATGACTGTGAACGAAATTAATGTACAGAGTCATTTTAAAATCTCACAATGAATGACATAGTTATGGCCTGGACAAGCTGGATTTTTGCTAAGAAGAGACTTTATTTAAGCAAATAAGTTTAGGAAGTCATTTCAGCAAAAAAGAAATTGGAAATGAGTCACAATTTTGGCCCAAAATTTGACCAAAAAACCTTGATTTAGTTTAAAACTATGTATTTAAGCTCAAGTGCAACAAAAGCCTTTCGTACCCTAAATGTGTCGTACCAAACTTTTTTTCGTACCCAATATTTTTGGGCACATAATACCCAGATGCAAACTCGCCCTAAATATTGTCAAGACAAACATTCTGACCAAGTTTTGGGAAGAGTAAGTACTCAATGTGGACTCTAGAGCCCACACCAGGTCTTTGTGAGATCTTACTTGTGACCTACTTTTTGGCTACAAACATTGGTTTATAAACCAGATTAAAACTCAGCAAATAAGTTAATTATTGCATACTTCTCAATTTATATTTTCTATGTTGTATACATGTGCGTTTGCCATGAATTATGTAAAGGAATAATGAATAAGGATGAGTTTATTGTGTGAAATGCAGTCATTTTAAGCTGACAAGAAACATATTTTTTTAAAGATTTGTTCTCATTTAAACATAAATTACATTAACACGCATTCTATATTGTTGCTCAGAATAAACAAAACTGAAATAAACTATCTTCAATTCACATGAGTCATTGAAATTTACCATAACACACACAAATTAATACTGATTGTAAGAATTACACTTGTACTTCCCTTTTGGTGCAAAACTAGTTTGTTTCTCAAATGTACCACTTAATTTTTATTTATTATTTGTCACGGTTTATCGATAAATGTCATCTACAATTCAACTAAGTATTTTCACTATAATTGCAAGAATTACCTTGAATCAATGAGCTATTGTCTACTGTGAAGTCATCGGAATGCAGAGCAGAGTGCTGTATTTATGTTATATAAATTTATAAAATAAAAAGATGGTCATGATGACCCTAAAGCGCTCACCTGGATTCAGGGTGCATCAATTGCAAAAGACTTGATTACCTGGATTTTGACACCAAACAACCCAGATGAAAAGAATAATACGGTCAATATTCATTTTCTGCTAATTTTGACCAAGAGTATGTTTTTTAAAGATTGAACTGGTGACCAGAATTTTGGACCCAGATGAACAAGAATCATACTTAGCCCAGATAATATTAAGATAAACATTTGACCATGTTTCAAAAAGATCGATCACTCTTCTCAAGTGATAACAATGTTTTCATTATGTTAACCTGGTAACCTTGTCTTTGAACATCCGTGACCAAGATTATAACAGGCCCTAGATGTTGTCGAAATAAATAGTCTTCAAAAGTTGTAACAAGATTATTCTAGTATTTGACCTGGTGATCTTGTATTGGGCACACACTACCCAGATGCAAACTCACCCTAGGTATTGTCAAGACAAACATTCTGATCAAGTTTTGGGTAGAGTAAGTCCTCAATAGGAACTCAAGACCCCACACCAGGTCTTTGTGAAATCATACTTGTGACCTACTTTTTGGATGGACACCAGATTAAAACTCGGCCTAATTATTGTCAAGATGAACATTCTGACTAAATTGTTTTAGGTTTAGGTGAACAATAGTGTTTCCAATTTGGATAAAAATACTTAAACATTAAGAATAAAAGTGTCTTTAATGTTATATTTACTTAGGTTCAACTGATAGACCTTTTGATTGGAAATTACCTAAATGTTGATATTTACACACACAACAATTGTTTTGGAAAAAGTGGAATTAAGGAAGTTATTTCAGAAAAAATAAGATTGGAAATGAGTCACAATTTTGGCCCAAAATTTGACCAAAAAAACATTGATTTAGTTAAAACCTGTGTATTTAAGCTCAATTGCAACGATAGCCGTTCGTACCCAAAAATTTTCGTGCACATTTTTTGTTCGTACCCAATTTTATTTTTTGTACTAAATTTGTTTTTCGTACCCATTTTTTTTGGCAATCAAATTTGTTTCGTACCCAATTTTTTTTCGTACCCAATTTTTTTATAATTTTTTTTTCTTACCCATTTTTTTTCTCCTGCTCAATTTGATTCGTACCCAATTTGTTTCGTACGCAATTGTTTTCGTACTCAAATTTTTTTCCATTCCCAAATTTTTTCAAACCAAATTTTTGTTTGTACCCAAATATTTTTTCCTACCCAAAATTTTGTTTTAACATAACTTCTTCATTTATTCACCAATTCGCTTTAAATTAATACTGAACATCTCTTATGACAACACGGTCTATCTCTACCATCCATGTCCACATTCCCTACCAACATAGGCCTTTCCCACCCAAAATTGCCTTTTAATATCATCTATGCGGCGTGGGGATAAGCGTAGGCCTCTGCCGCGCCACTTCTAGTTTATTTGTGTTCCTTTCTGAAGAGAATTATTATGATGATGATTGGTTGGGGATGAAGTGCAACAAACATATTTATGCCTTCTGAAAACCCTCTATTAAATATTCTCAAAATTTTAAGTAATAATATTGATTTCACAGAAAAATATTAAGGGGAGAAACAACAGTATATAACTTGAATTGTGCATGGCTTGCCAGGAATGCAATCTTATTTCTCCAATGATCCCAATCATCCACCTGCTTATCAGCAACTAATTACTTCTCTATTGACTGTTCCAGAATTGTTCTGGTACGGTAGTATTAATTGATGCCTTTTGAAAGGGTTATGTGATATAACAGGCTTGCAGCTTAAATGCCCTAAGTTGCTAGAAATAGGCCCGGCTGGGAACTCCCATCAAAGACCTTCAGACTGATAAGAATGGAACACAAGTTGTAATGGCACACAGTTTATGGATGAGGTCGGTAGTTTTGATGTGATTATCAGAGATGTGTGTTTTAAATAGGGTTGACAAAGACATTCGCTCGCCCCTGGAAACCATGCTCTTCAGAGCACCGGAGCCCTTTTCAAAGTAAATCAAAATATTATAAGAACAAATGTTCTCAGCATGTTTCATTAAGATTGACTTATAGAGAGTTCACAATGTTTCACTATAGCAATAATAAGAAATCTGCCACCCATCTCAGGACCTTGCTTTTAAACCAACTGGAACTATTTTCAGACTCACCTTGCAATGATATTTCCAATTAAAACAACAATGAACAACAATGAACCCTATTTTAAACAAAAATCTTTGATAATCACAAAAACAACCCGAATCACATCCATTTTTGAACTCGTCCGAGATATCCACAAAACCAATGTTTTGACCACATTCCATGATGATTAGGCAAAAAAGGTGACTTCTAGAGTGTTCACAAGCTTTGTTACTAGGCAAATATAAGGAAAAATGACCCGTTCCTGGCGGCCATGTGTTTTACGGATCCAAACCATTTTCGAACTCAACCAGCGTATCTAGGAAACAAATGCCCTGACCAAATTTCATGCAGATTGGGCAAAAAATGTGTCTTCGAGACTGTTCACATCTGAAAAATAAATATGTCCCCCAATATAGACAGGGGGCATAAAAATCAAACACCAGCCACACGTCAATCTTATTTTACACTTTCTGTAGCACAGCCTTATTATAGCCAGCAAGAATTCAAGCTAATTTGTATGGTAGACCTTTACAAATGAAAAAGAGGTGAACAGTTTTATTGTACTATAGGAGCAGCATCATTTGAAAATGCTGTATGCAATTGTGCAGTGTGGTCAGGAGCTACCATGTCTGCTAATGAGACCATGAAACCTGGAGTGAGTGTATGATCCAACGGTGAAACCTGGAGTGAGTGTATGATCCCACGGTATTGGTGCAAGTTCCGCCGAACAGACACCGGTTATTTGTGAGGCATTCATTAATGTCTGAAAACCAGACAAACTTATATAACTTACTAAATATCATACCCTATATAAATACCTACCTCTGTGAACATATGGTTTAATTCATGTTCTTTAAGTGTCATAACAGATTGGCATGTGGAGTCCACAAGGGCTAATCAGATACAAAACTTTCCGCCTTAACTTAATTAATTGCCAAGAAGAGACATCCCTAAAAACAAAAAATACAAAATGCTGAACTTGTCGTCATTGATTAGTTTGTGTAGACGAAACAGGCTGATTGGGGACGACATTTAACCACCATGCATTAAGCCCTATTTTCCCAGAGCAAGGCTCATATCTGTTACACGTGCCAGTCTAATGGCTGAAATGTAACATTCTGAACATTTGTAATCAAATTAAATTTAAATTTACATAAATAAAGGGTTCAATACAAAACCACAGCATCACATTAAGAAATGTTAATCAGTTACAGCAGTTATACAATTAAAACTCAACATAATCATTCTTAGAAGACCCCTAATCAACTACCGGTACTTTTGGAATAACAAACATGTCCTAACTAATGTGCAGTTAATAAGTGATTAGAACTTAATAAGCCTAATCAGTCCCACTTCTTTGAGTTTTTTCATACACATTTGAGACAACTTAATCACAAACTTGAGCTTTGTTTGGATGACACACTTTATTTTCCCATTAGGTAGACATTTTTTGCATAATGTCATTTTGTACTGTGTACAGAGTATAGTATCCCAAACATACTTGGTCAATATCTGACTCAACGATTTTATTTGATTACAGTTAAACAACTATGCTCGCATTGGTGTTTCATAAAAGCTTTTTTGAGTTTTGAGCTTGACTTAAAACTGAGTTCGAGGATGAACATGTTCGTATTCTCTGAGCTGACTGACATTCTCAATCACAGCTAAGTGGATATAAATCAAATCCAAAATTCATGACTTGATAAAAACAAGAGGGTCTGAAATGCCCAACGTCGATCACCTGAGATAAAAAGAATCAATGGAACAAATGCTCTAACCAAGTTTCATGAAGAATTAACAAAAAATTGTCCCCTGGCGGCCATGTGTTTCAACAGACCTGAATCATTTTTGAACTCGTCCAAGATATCATTTGGACAAACCTCTGACAAAGTTTCATGAAGATCCGACAACAAAAGGTGATCACAAAAGTTCACCATGAGCAAAAAATAATATTATGCTCATAAAGATATGTTTGAAGATGATATTATTAAAACTAATTGAGTAAACTAAATCCTGATTTGATAACAATATTTGTATTCAGCAAGTCTCATTCAGATGGAACTAAAAATGTGACTAAAAGTATTCAAAATTGTTCACTATAAACAACTGTGGACATACAAAAAAACTACCACCCCCTGAGAGCCTTGTTTATAAACAAACATGAACTATTTTCAGACTCACCTTGCAATTATATTCCAATTAGAAAATCAATAAATCCTTTTTTAAACACAAATCTTTGATAATCACACACACAATTCAGACCTCATCAATAAACTGTGAGCCTCAAAAATTATATCTTCTGTTATCTATGGTGCCACACATAAAACAAATAGCACAACAAGGTATCAAGTTGCTGTTCTAAAAATAGAACAACAAGGTTCACTTATACATGTTTAATGATTTGTGCTCAGGCAGCTAATTAGGGTCATTTGGAGTAATTAAGTGGGCATTCATGATTGGAATTCAAACAATTCAAGCTATGAACAGTTTTTCTCTTTTAATCCCTTTAGTAATTTTCTGCAAAATAAATATTACTACATTAAACTTCGAAAATATTTAACTAGAGTGTAAACAAGGTTTTACAATAGCAATATAAGGAAAAATGCCCCGCCCCCTGGTGGCCATGTTTTTCAACCATCTGGAACCATTTTCAAACTCATCTTAGATATCATTTGGACAAATCTTCTGAAAAAGTTTCATGAAGATTGAACGATAAATGTGGCCTCTAGAGTGTTAACAAGGTTTTACAAAAGCAATATATAGCCATATAAGAAAAAATGCCCCGCCCAATGGTGGCCATGTTTTTTAAACCAACCGAAACCATTTTCAATCTTGTCCAAGATATCATTAGGACAAATCTTAAGACAAAGTTTCATGATGATTGGACAATAAATGTGGCCTATAGAGTGTTAACAATGTTTTACATTAGCCATGTATAGCCATATGAGGAAAAATGCCCCAACCCTTGGCAGCCATGTTTGTCAAGTAAACATAACCATTTTCGAACTCATCCAAGATGTCATTAAGATTAATCTTCTGGTCAAATTCATGACGATTGGCAAATAAATGTGGCCTCTAGAGTGAAAACAAGGCAAATGTATACGGCGCACATCGCACGACGCACGACAGACAAACGGCGATCACAAAAGCTCACCTTGAGCACATTGTGCTCAGGTGAGCTTAAAAATGAGAATGTCCTTCATTCTGGGCCCTTGTTTAGTGCTTTCCCCCATAAGAAGCAAAGAGAAAATGGCTTAAGCAACCAGCATAAAACCAGAACAGCCTGCGAGTAACTCGCAGTCTGTTCAGGTTCTTTGCTGTTTGCTGCTCATCAGTATCTAAGAGTTGGAAATGAAGCCTTAAAAACTTGAATCTAGTAAAAAATATCTTGATTTAAATTTAACTTTTTAAGTGAATATAAATGCATGACAATATGTATCTAAGAGGTAAAACACAAATTGTACGAGTACTGCGTACCAATTTCGCAGTTGAGGCCGGTGTATCCCGCTGGACACTGGCACTGATATGATCCTGCATTGTTGATGCACACAGCGTCATTCAGACAAGGTTTCATCTCACATTCATTATTGTCTGAAAGGGGAGATAACATTGTAAGATGCAAAGAGGAGATAACAATGTAACAGGACATTAAACATATTTTTGGCAGTGAAGCATATTACTCGTCAATATGCGTAGACAAGAATAGACATTTGATACTGGCTATCATTTGCATCAGAGAATGGAACTTGTAATTTAGTAGGTAAGAAATAGCAATTAAACACCTTTATAAATATTTGGTAATAATAAAATGAAACAGTTTCATAAAGATTCATCATCGGTTCTTAATGATTCACAACGATGTGTTGAGTACAGGTGATAAAGAAGTTTAAAAAAAAACACACGTTGACTAAAATTGATTTGTGTTTTTTTTTCCATATTCATATTGAAGAAACAAAGTTAACATAAGTTATGTATTTTTTTTATTTTTCCACTCTTAAATGAATGGGTGTATGTTTGTTTTTTTTAAAGATAAAGACTATCGCATGATTGCATATATTCACATTTCCTTTGGTTCTACTGGAAATATATGAAGAAAAGAGAACAGCTTATATATAAATAAAAGTAACATTGGGCTGGAGTTTTATTTTATCCAGCTCAGAAGCTAAGCAAAAATGGCTATGAAACCTATTTGCTGCTCATCAGTATGCTATGGTTTGGAAATGAAGTCTTTGAAACTTGAATCTAGTAAGAAAGGCCTTAAATGAAATTTGATTTTCTAAACGACTTCAAATGGGTCAAAGAGTGTATCTGAGTGGTAAAGGATTAATTGAGACGTGCTTTGTGAAAAAGGGATTTAATGCGTGTGCGTAACGTGTCATCACAGATTAGCCTGTGCAGTCCGCTAATCAGGGACGACACTATCATCCTAAACTATATTTTTGGTAAGAAGAGACTTTCTTTAAACATAAAATATCATAACAGCGGAAAGTGTCGTCCCTGATTAGCCTGTACGGACTGCACAGGCTAATCTGGGACGACACTTTACGCACATGTTTTAAACCCCATTTTCACAGAACAAGACTAAACAAGCAAATTCGTTGAATTGATATCCCTCGCTAATATGCTTCTGGACACAAAAGTGTTTTATTTGACACTCAGCTAAAAAAGCATATTTTAAAAACAAAGGCCAATAACTCCGTTATTAACAGATGGTGTACAATACGATTTTGCGTACATCATTCTATATATATAGTCATACCAAGTTTCAATGAAATCTGCAAAAGCACGTCCAAGATATGGCTCCGGACACAAGAGTGCCGGACGGACGGAAAGACGGACGGACGGAAAGACGGACGGACGGACAACGCGAAAATAATATCCCTCCGCCTATGGCGGGGGATAATTAATGAAGCTGTTTTATACCGTATTTACAGTTAGCACCTCTCCATTCCTTGGGACACGTGCACTTGTAAGAGCCCTCAGTGTTAGAGCAGGTGCCCCCGTTGAGACACGGGTTACGGGAGCACTCGTTGATATCTGCAGGTAATAAATGCAGCTTGAACATAACTGCTATAGATTACCAGACACCAGGGCACATATCCCCCATCCAATTCTTAGACTTATTTATAAATAATAGTCTTAGCACCAATAAAACTACACACATATCAAAGATTGTATCTGAGTGGTAAAGGTTTAATTAATAAAGCTGTTTTATACCGTTTTCACAGTTCACGCCTCGCCATCCCTTGGGACATGTACACTTATACGAACCCTCAGTGTTAGAGCAGGTGCCCCTGTTGAGACACGGGTTCTGGAGGCACTCGTTGATATCTGCAGGTAATAAATGCAGCTTGAACATAACTGCTATAGATTACCATTCACCAAGGCTCATATTTCCCAACCAATTCTTAGACTTAATAAACAAGGCTATTGTCAAGCAATATGGTCCCCTACCGGCTCTACCATTGTCAGAAATTCCACCATTTTCAGAATATTTTTTTTTTGGTTGCCATATTTTGACGTAGAAACAAAATGAAATAACGTGCATAATTTCCATATTGACATCTATCCATGTTGCAAGTTTCATGAAAAAATTTAAGAACTTTTAAAGTAATCGCAGGATCCAGAAAAGTGTGACGGACTGACAGACAGACAGACTGAAAGACTGACAGACGGAATGCAAACAATAAGTCCCCTCCGGTGAAACCGGTAGGGGACAATAAAAGGCTTAGCACCAATAAAACTACACACACACCAAAGAGAGTATCTGTGTGGTAAAGGTTTAATTAATAAAGCTGTTTTATACCGTATTGACAGTTCGCGCCACTCCATCCCTTGGGACATTTACACTTATACGAGCCCTCAGTGTTAGAACAGGTGCCCCTGTTGAGACACGTGTTCTGGAGGCACTCGTTGATATCTGCAGGTAAAATATGCAGATTGAACATAACTGCTATAGATTACCAGTCGCCAGGGCCCATATTCCCCAACCCATTCTTAGACTTAATTATAAATAATAGACTTAGCACCAATAAAACTACACACATATCAAAGAGTGTATCTGGGTGGTAAAGGTTTAATTAATAAAGCTGTTTTATACCGTATTCACAGTTCGCGCCACTCCATCCCTTGGGACATGTACACTTATACGAGCCCTCAGTGTTAGAGCAGGTGCCCCCGTTGAGACACGGGTTACGGGAGCACTCGTTGATATCTGCAGGTAATAAATGCAGCTTGAACATAACTGTTATAGATTACCAGTCACCAGGGCCCATATCCCCCAACCAATTCTTAGACTTAGTAATAAATAATAGGCTTAGCACCAATAAAACTACACACATATCAAAGAGTGTATCTGAGGGGTAAAGGTTTAATTGATAAAGCTGTTTTATACCGTATTGACAGTTCACGTCTCTACATCCCTTGGGACAATTACACTTATACGAGCCCTCAGTGTTAAACTAAAACATTGATTAAGTTTAAACCTATGTATTTAAGCTCAATTGCAACGAAAGCCTTTCGTACTTAAATTTTTTCGTACCCAATTTTGTTTCGTTCCCATTTTTTTCGTACCCAACTTTTTTCGTACCCAAATTTTGGTTCGTAACCAAATGTTTTCGTATCAACATTTTTTTCGTACCCAATTTTTTTCCGTACCCAAATTTTTTTCGTACACATATTTTTTCGTTTCAATTTTTTTTCATACCCAAATATTTTTTCGTACTCAAATTTTTTTTCCGACCCAATTTTTTTCGTACCCAATTTTTTTTTTGACTTCATTTTCTTTTCTTTGCAAATTTGTTCGTACCCAAATATATTTTGTTCCCATTTTGTGTTAGTACTAAATTTTTTTTCATACCCAAATTTTGTTTTAACATAACCTCTTCATTCATTCACCAATTTACTTCAAATTAATACTGAACATCTCTTATGACAACACTGGCTAACTCGACCATCCATGTCCGTATTACCCACCCCGGGGTCCCACCAACATAGGCCTTGCCCACCCTTAATTGCCTTTTAATATAACATCTATGCGTCTTGGGCATACGCGTCGGCTGGCTGCATGTGGCATAAGACCCATTTTCACATGACACAGCTCATACAAAATAGTTATATGTTACACAAAATCAAAAATATTAAAACAAAATTATTGTAAGTTATGGAGACCAGAGCTACATATACCTAGAAATGAAAAGAGTTAATGCTAGTAACAAGAGTAGACCATACATTTTGACCACATTTTACTTATATTCAACATGCGCATTAAAACATACCTTTCTCACAGTTGGCCCCAGTTCTACCTTCGATACACTGGCAGGTGTATGATCCCACGGTATTGGTGCAAGTTCCGCCGAATAGACACCGGTTATTTGTGAGGCATTCATTAATGTCTGAAACCCAGACAATCTTATATCACTTACTAAATATCATACCCTATATAAATACCTTCCTCTGTGAACATATGGTTTTATTCATGTTCTTAAAGTGTCAATCATAACAGATTGGCATGTGGAGTCCACAAGGGCTAATCAGATACAAAACTTTCCGCCTTAACTCAATTAATTGCCAAGAAGAGACATCCCTAAAAACAAAAAATACAAAATGCTGAACTTGTCGTCATTGATTAGTTTGTGTAGACGAAACAGGCTGATTGGGGACGACATTTAACCACCATGCATTAAGCCCTATTTTCCCAGAGCAAGACTCATATCTGTTACACGTGCCAGTCTAATGGCTGAAATGTAACATTCTGAACATTTGTAATCAAATTAAATTTAAATTTACATAAATCAAGGGTTCAATACAAAACCACAGCATCACATTAAGAAATGTTAATCAGTTACAGCAGTTATACAATTAAAACTCAACATAATCATTCTTAGAAGACCCCTAATCAACTACCGGTACTTTTGGAATAACAAACATGTCCTAACTAATGTGCAGTTAATAAGTGATTAGAACTTAATAAGCCTAATCAGTCCCACTTCTTTGAGTTTTTTCATACACATTTGAGACAACTTAATCACAAACTTGAGCTTTGTTTGGATGACACACTTTATTTTCCCATTAGGTAGACATTTTATTGCATAATGTCATTTTGTACTGTGTACAGAGTATAGTATCCCAAACATACTTGGTCAATATCTGACTCAACGATTTTATTTGATTACAGTTAAACAACTATGCTCGCATTGGTGTTTCATAAAAGCTTTTTTGAGTTTTGAGCTTGACTTAAAACTGAGTTCGAGGATGAACATGTTCGTATTCTCTGAGCTGACTGACATTCTCAATCACAGCTAAGTGGATATAAATCAAATCCAAAATTCATGACTTGATAAAAACAAGAGGGCCTGAAATGCCCAAAGTCGATCACCTGAGATAAAAAGAATCAATGGAACAAATGCTCTAACCAAGTTTCATGAAGAATTAACAAAAAATTGTCCCCTGGCGGCCATGTGTTTCAACAGACCTGAATCATTTTTGAACTCGTCCAAGATATCATTTGGACAAACCTCTGACAAAGTTTCATGAAGATCCGACAACAAAAGGTGATCACAAAAGTTCACCATGAGCAAAAAATAATATTATGCTCATAAAGATATGTTTGAAGATGATATTATTAAAACTAATTGAGTAAACTAAATCCTGATTTGATAACAATATTTGTATTCAGCAAGTCTCATTCAGATGGAACTAAAAATGTGACTAAAAGTATTCAAAATTGTTCACTATAAACAACTGTGGACATACAAAAAAACTACCACCCCCTGAGAGCCTTGTTTTTAAACAAACATAAACTATTTTCAGACTCACCTTGCAATTATATTCCAATTAAAAAATCAATAAATCCTTTTTTAAACACAAATCTTTGATAATCACGCACACAATTCAGACCTCATCAATAAACTGTGAGCCTCACAAATTATATCTTCTGTTATCTATGGTGCCACACATAAAACAAATAGCACAACAAGGTATCAAGTTGCTGTTCTAAAAATAGAACAACAAGGTTCACTCATACATGTTAAATGATTTGTGCTCAGGCAGCTAATTAGGGTCATTTGGAGTAATTAAGTGGGCATTCATGATTGGAATTCAAACAATTCAAGCTATGAACAGTTTTTCTCTTTTAATCCCTTTAGTAATTTTCTGCAAAATAAATATTACTACATTAAACTTCGAAAATATTTAACTAGAGTGTAAACAAGGTTTTACAATAGCCATATAAGAAAAAATGCCCCGCCCCCTGGTGGCCATGTTTTTCAACCATCTGGAACCATTTTCAAACTCATCTTAGATATCATTTGGACAAATCTTCTGACAAAGTTTCATGAAGATTGAACGATAAATGTGGCCTCTAGAGTGTTAACAAGGTTTTACAAAAGCAATATATAGCCATATAAGAAAAAATGCCCCGCCCAATGGTGGCCATGTTTTTTAAACCAACCGAAACCATTTTCAATCTTGTCCAAGATATCATTAGGACAAATCTTAAGACCAAGTTTCAAGATGATTGGACAATAAATGTGGCCTATAGAGTGTTAACAATGTTTTACATTAGCCATGTATAGCCATATGAGGAAAAATGCCCCAACCCTTGGCAGCCATGTTTGTCAAGTAAACATAACCATTTTCGAACTCATCCAAGATGTCATTAAGATTAATCTTCTGGTCAAATTCATGACGATTGGCAAATAAATGTGGCCTCTAGAGTGAAAACAAGGCAAGTGTATACGGCGCACAACGCACGACGCACGACAGACAAACGGCGATCACAAAAGCTCACCTTGAGCACATTGTGCTCAGGTGAGCTTAAAAATGAGAATGTCCTTCATTCTGGGCCCTTGTTTAATGCTTTCCCCCATAAGAAGCAAAGAGAAAATGGCTTAAGCAACCAGCATAAAACCAGAACAGCCTGCGAGTAACTCGCAGTCTGTTCAGGTTCTTTGCTGTTTGCTGCTCATCAGTATCTAAGAGTTGGAAATGAAGCCTTAAAAACTTGAATCTAGTAAAAAATATCTTGATTTAAATTTAACTTTTTAAGTGAATATAAATGCATGACAATATGTATCTAAGAGGTAAAACACAAATTGTACGAGTACTGCGTACCAATTTCGCAGTTGAGGCCGGTGTATCCCGCTGGACACTGGCACTGATATGATCCTGCATTGTTGATGCACACAGCGTCATTCAGACAAGGTTTCATCTCACATTCATTATTGTCTGAAAGGGGAGATAACATTGTAAGATGCAAAGAGGAGATAACAATGTAACAGGACATTAAACATATTTTTGGCAGTGAAGCATATTACTCGTCAATATGCGTAGACAAGAATAGACATTTGATACTGGCTATCGTTTGCATCAGATAATGGAACTTGTAATTTAGTAGGTAAGAAATAGCAATTAAACACCTTTATAAATATTTGGTAATAATAAAATGAAACAGTTTCATAAAGATTCATCATCGGTTCTTAATGATTCACAACGATGTGTTGAGTACAGATGATAAAGAAGTTTAAAAAAAAACACACGTTGACTAAAATTGATTTGTGTTTTTTTTTCCATATTCATATTGAAGAAACAAAGTTAACATAAGTTATGTATTTTTTTTTATTTTTCCACTCTTAAATGAATGGGTGTATGTTTGTTTTTTTTTAAAGATAAAGACTATCGCATGATTGCATATATTCACATTTCCTTTGGTTCTACTGGAAATATATGAAGAAAAGAGAACAGCTTATATATAAATAAAAGTAACATTGGGCTGGAGTTTTATTTTATCCAGCTCAGAAGCTAAGCAAAAATGGCTATGAAACCTATTTGCTGCTCATCAGTATGCTATGGTTTGGAAATGAAGTCTTTGAAACTTGAATCTAGTAAGAAAGGCCTTAAATGAAATTTGATTTTCTAAACGACTTCAAATGGGTCAAAGAGTGTATCTGAGTGGTAAAGGATTAATTGAGACATGCTTTGTGAAAAAGGGATTTAATGCGTGTGCGTAACGTGTCATCACAGATTAGCCTGTGCAGTCCGCTAATCAGGGACGACACTATCATCCTAAACTATATTTTTGGTAAGAAGAGACTTTCTTTAAACATAAAATATCATAACAGCGGAAAGAGTCGTCCCTGATTAGCCTGTACGGACTGCACAGGCTAATCTGGGACGACACTTTACGCACATGTTTTAAACCCAATTTTCACAGAACAAGACTAAACAAGCAAATTCGTTGAATTGATATCCCTCACTAATATGCTTCTGGACACAAAAGTGTTTTATTTGACACTCAGCTAAAAAAGCATATTTTAAAAACAAAGGCCAATAACTCCGTTATTAACAGATGGTGTACAATACGATTTGGCGTGCATCATCCTCTTATCCATATATATACTCATACCAAGTTTCAATGAAATCTGCAAAAGCACGTCCAAGATATGGCTCCGGACACAAGAGTGCCGGACGGACGGAAAGACGGACGGACGGAAAGACGGACGGACGGACAACGCGAAAACAATATCCCTCCGCCTATGGCGGGGGATAATTAATGAAGCTGTTTTATACCGTATTTACAGTTAGCACCTCTCCATTCCTTGGGACACGTGCACTTGTAAGAGCCCTCAGTGTTAGAGCAGGTGCCCCCGTTGAGACACGGGTTACGGGAGCACTCGTTGATATCGGCAGGTAATAAATGCAGCTTGAACATAACTGCTATAGATTACCAGACACCAGGGCACATATCCCCCATCCAATTCTTAGACTTATTTATAAATAATAGTCTTAGCACCAATAAAACTACACACATATCAAAGATTGTATCTGAGTGGTAAAGGTTTAATAAATAAAGCTGTTTTATACCGTTTTCACAGTTCACGCCTCGCCATCCCTTGGGACATGTACACTTATACGAACCCTCAGTGTTAGAGCAGGTGCCCCTGTTGAGACACGGGTTCTGGAGGCACTCGTTGATATATGCAGGTAATAAATGCAGCTTGAACATAACTGCTATAGATTACCGCTCACCAAGGCTCATATTTCCCAACCAATTCTTAGACTTAATAAACAAGGCTATTGTCAAGCAAAATGGTCCCCTACCGGCTCCACCATTGTCAGAAATTCCACCATTTTCAGATTATTTTTTTTTTGGTTGCCATATTTTGACGTAGAAACAAAATGAAATAACGTGCATAATTTCCATATTGACATCTATCCATGTTGCAAGTTTCATGAAAAAATTTAAGAACTTTTAAAGTAATCGCAGGATCCAGAAAAGTGTGACGGACTGACAGACAGACAGACTGAAAGACTGACAGACGGAATGCAAACAATAAGTCCCCTCCGGTGAAACCGGTAGGGGACAATAAAAGGCTTAGCACCAATAAAACTACACACACACCAAAGAGAGTATCTGTGTGGTAAAGGTTTAATTAATAAAGCTGTTTTATACCGTATTGACAGTTCGCGCCACTCCATCCCTTGGGACATTTACACTTATACGAGCCCTCAGTGTTAGAACAGGTGCCCCTGTTGAGACACGTGTTCTGGAGGCACTCGTTGATATCTGCAGGTAAAATATGCAGATTGAACATAACTGCTATAGATTACCAGTCGCCAGGGCCCATATTCCCCAACCCATTCTTAGACTTAATTATAAATAATAGACTTAGCACCAATAAAACTACACACATATCAAAGAGTGTATCTGGGTGGTAAAGGTTTAATTAATAAAGCTGTTTTATACCGTATTCACAGTTCGCGCCACTCCATCCCTTGGGACATGTACACTTATACGAGCCCTCAGTGTTAGAGCAGGTGCCCCCGTTGAGACACGGGTTACGGGAGCACTCGTTGATATCTGCAGGTAATAAATGCAGCTTGAACATAACTGTTATAGATTACCAGTCACCAGGGCCCATATCCCCAACCAATTCTTAGACTTAGTAATAAATAATAGGCTTAGCACCAATAAAACTACACACATATCAAAGAGTGTATCTGAGTGGTAAAGGTTTAATTGATAAAGCTGTTTTATACCGTATTGACAGTTCACGTCTCTACATCCCTTGGGACATTTACACTTATACGAGCCCTCAGTGTTAAACTAAAACATTGATTTAGTTTAAACCTATGTATTTAAGCTCAATTGCAACGAAAGCCTTTCGTACTTGAAATTTTTCGTACCCAATTTTGTTTCGTTCCCATTTTTTTCGTACCCAATTTTTTTTCATACCCAAATTTTGGTTCGTAACCAAATGTTTTCGTATCAACATTTTTTTCGTACCCAATTTTTTTCCGTACCCAAATTTTTTTCGTACACATATTTTTTCGTTTCAAATTTTTTTCATACCCAAATATTTTTTCGTACTCAAATATTTTTTCCGACCCAATTTTTTTCGTACCCAATTTTTTTTTGACTTAATTTTATTTTCATACCCAAATTTGTTCGTGCACAAATTTATTTTGTTCCCATTTTGTGTTAGTACTAAATTTTTTTTCATACCCAAATTTTGTTTTAACATAACTTCTTCATTCATTCACCAATTTACTTCAAATTAATACTGAACATCTCTTATGACAACACTGGCTAACTCGACCATCCATGTCCGTATTACCCACCCCGGGGTCCCACCAACATAGGCCTTGCCCACCCTAAATTGCCTTTTAATATAACATCTATGCGTCTTGGGCATACGCGTCGGCTGGCTGCATGTGGCATAAGACCCATTTTCACATGACACAGCTCATACAAAATAGTTATATGTTACACAAAATCAAAAATATTAAAACAAAATTATTGTAAGTTATGGAGACCAGAGCTACATATACCTAGAAATGAAAAGAGTTAATGCTAGTAACAAGAGTAGACCATACATTTTGACCACATTTTACTTATATTCAACATGCGCATTAAAACATACCTTTCTCACAGTTGGCCCCAGTTCTACCTTCGATACACTGGCAGGTGTATGATCCCACGGTATTGGTGCAAGTTCCGCCGAATAGACACCGGTTATTTGTGAGGCATTCATTAATGTCTGAAACCCAGACAATCTTATATCACTTACTAAATATCATACCCTATATAAATACCTTCCTCTGTGAACATATGGTTTTATTCATGTTCTTAAAGTGTCAATCATAACAGATTGGCATGTGGAGTCCACAAGGGCTAATCAGATACAAAACTTTCCGCCTTAACTCAATTAATTGCCAAGAAGAGACATCCCTAAAAACAAAAAATACAAAATGCTGAACTTGTCGTCATTGATTAGTTTGTGTAGACGAAACAGGCTGATTGGGGACGACATTTAACCACCATGCATTAAGCCCCATTTTCCGAGAGCAAGTCTCATATTTGTTACACGTGCAGGTCTAATGGATGAAATGTTACATTCTGAGCATGTGTAAAAAATTAAATTTAAAGTCAAATAAATCAAGTGTAAAATACAAAACCACAGTATCATATAAAGAAATGTTAACCAGTTACAGCAATTTACAATCAATACTCAACATAATCATTCTTAGAAGACCCCTCATTAACTACCGGTGCTTTTGGAATAACAAACATATCCTAACTAATGTGCAGTTAATAAGTGATTAGAACTTAATATGCCGAATCAGTCCTACTGCTTTGAGTTTTTTCATGCAAATTTGAGACAATTTAATTACAAATTTGAGCTTTTTTTGGATGACACACTTTATTTTCCCATTAGGTAGACATTATTTGCCTAATGTCATTTTGTACTGTGTACAGAGTATAGTATCCCGACCATACTTAAGTCAATATCTGGCTCAACGATTTTATTTGATTACAGTTAAACTAATATGCTCGCATTGGTGTTTCATAAAAGCTTTTTGAGTTTTGAGCTTGACTTAAAACTGAGTTCAAGGATGAACATGTTCGTATTCTCTGAGCTGACTGACATTCTCAATCACAGCTAAGTGGACATAAATCAAATCCAAAATTCATGACTTGATAAAAACAAGAGGGCCTGAAATGCCCAAAGCCGCTCACCTGAGATAAAAAGAAATGACATATTCTTTGCAGCTCAAGATATCCATGGAACAAATGTTCTTACCAAGTTTTATGAAGAATGAAAAACAAATGCCCCCCCCCCCTTTGCGGCCATGTTTTTCAACAGACCTGAACCATTTTTGAAGTCGTCCAAGATATCATAGGGACAAACCTCTGACAAAGTTTCATGAAGATCCGACAATATATGTGGCCTCTACCAGTGTTAACAAGGCACATATTCATGACGCACAACGGAAGACAGACAATTGACAAAAGGTGATCACAAAAGTTCACCATGAGCAAAAAATATTATTCTGATATAGATTGTCAACATATGTTTGAATATGATATTATTAAAACTAATTGAGTAAACTAAATCCAGATATGATAACAACATTTGTATTCAGCAAGTGTCATTCAGATTGAACTAAAAATGTGACTAAAAGTATTCACAATGTTTCACTATAAACAACCGTGGTAGTGCGGTCTCGTTCGCTTACGCAAGTGAACCGGTCTTGGGACGGTTACGAGTTATGCTACTTTGTGAGCTTTTATGTAATACGAAAATATTTATCGAGTCTAATTAAAGAACGCTTATTTCCGGTCAGGATGACACCACTGACTGGTTGTAATTCAATTAACTAAAGGCGTCCAGTCAGATAAGCCAGAATACACTCAAAGAAATAATCTGTAAGTGAAAACAAAAGCAGCTTTAACAAAAATCAACAGCTTTTATTCTAAGAACTGGGAAAATGAAGAACAATGACAGAGAATTAAGAACAGGTACAAGCCAAGTCTAAAGAATATACGCATCGTTAAAAATGAACAAATACAGCAAATACCTTAATGAATGTAAAAAGAAGTTCATAATCTGTCAAAAAACTGATATAAATATTAGTTACTGTTAGTCTAAAAGTTGCTTCAAAAATTTAGCTTATAAAGTAAATCTAACTTAATCTAAAGAACACAATTTATGGAGAGTAGGAAAATCCAGTGACTCAAATGCAAAAAATAAGAAGAATTTACAAAAGTTATTTCAATCAAAAGAGTCTTTCTAATTTAGAAAATGCCAAATAAAAATTAGCTAAATAATGAGAATAATTTGGAAAATAATGCCAAAATGTCTTGATGCTGGTGTAACAATAATTTAAAGTCTAATTATTTCAAAATCCACCTTTTTCTTGAGTTGTTACTTTTTCAAGAAAGCATCAAGAAGTTACTGTATCAGCCAAAAACAGCTTATTTTATACAGTTCTGAGAGCACTGGCAGAACAGTCTATTTTCCATCAGAACAGTCCATTTACAGACATTTTGATTAGTTAAAAATATAATCTGTACTCATAGACTAAAACATAATAAAAACACTAAAATCAACACAATTATTTAAATTGAACATAACCAGCATACTTCTACTAAAATATGCGAGCTACACATGCATTCAGCTATCAAAAACACACCAATAATCAATGATCAATATCTTAGCTCTGGGGGAACTCTGTAGGGGTTTTCTCAAAGATGGCTTATCAGTAATAGTTCCCATTATAGATTAATTTGCTACAAACTGATAACAAATGTGACAAAACAATAAGTACAGATTTACACAAAAAATTACAACTTAGCCAAAAATGTCATTAAACTAGAAAAATATGTATTTTAAATTATTTACCCTTTAAGTGTTTTGAAACCAACGGGTCTAACAAATTTCAGAGATGCACTTAAAATAGATTAGGGAACCTGAGTCAGCAGGTTAAACAAGGGAGTAAACTATTAGAAAGTATGTACAGGTTATCTTTCTTTAACATTATGGCTTACCAGATTGTTGTGAAAAATGACAAAATAAAATAAGTTTTATGTAATGATAATCAGCTAAAGCTAAATTTTACCACGCATTTTTAGACATACAAAAAAACTACCAACCCCCCCTTGTTTTTAAACAAGCATGAACTATTTTCAGACTCACCTTGCAATTTTATTTCCAAATAACAAGGTTTTATAATAGCCATATAAGGACAAATGCCCCGCCCCCTGGTGCCAATGTTTTTCAACCAATGGGAACCATTTTTAAATTCGTCGAAGATATAATTGAGACCAATCTTCGTACCAAGTTTCATGATAATCGGACAATAAATGTGGCCTCTAGAGTGTTAGCAAGGTTTTACTATAGCCATATAAGGCAAAAATGCCCCGCTCCCTGGCCGCCATGTTTTTCAACCAACCGGGCCCATTTTCAAACTCATCCAAGATATCAATGAGACCAATCTTTTGACTAAATTTCATGAAGATTAGACCATAAATGTGGCCTCTAGAGTGTTAACAAGGCAAATGTTGACGACGCACTACGGACGACGGACAAAAGGCGATCACAAAAGCTCACCATTAGCACGTTGTGCTCAGGTGAGCTAAATAGAGAACAGCTTACTTAAGAATAAAAGTAACATTGGGCTGGAGTTTTATTTTTTCCAGCTCAGAAGCTAAGCAAAAATGGCTATGAAACCTATTTGCTGCTCATCAGTATGTTATGGTTTGGAAATGAAGCCTTTGAAATTTGAATCTAGTAAGAAAGGTCTTAAATGTAATTTGATTTTCTAAACGACTTCAAATGGGTCAAAGAGTGCATCTGAGTGGTAAAGGATTAATTGAGCCGTACTTTGTGAAAAAGGGGTTTAATGCGTGTGCGTAATGTGTCATCACAGATTAGCCTGTGCATTTCACACAGGTTAATAAGGGACGACACTTTCCTCCTTAACTAGATTTTTGCTAAGAAGAGACTTTCTTCAAACAGAAAATATCATAAAAGCGGAAAGTGTCATCCATGATAAGCCTGTGCGGACTGCACAGGCTAATCTGGGGCGAATACTTTGCGCACATGATTTAAACCCCATTTTCACAGTACAAGACTCAATTAATGAAGCTGTTTTATACCGTATTCACTGTTCGCGCCTCTCCATCCCTTGGGACATGTACACTTATACGAGCCCGCAGTGTTAAACAAAAACATTTATTTAGTTTAAACCTATGTATTTAAGCTCAATTGCAACAAAAGCCTTTCGTACTCAAAATTGTTAGTACATAATTTTTTTTCGTACCCATTTTTTTCATTCGTACCCAAATTGTTTTTCATACACACATTTTTTAGTACATAATTTTTTTCATACCCAATTTTTTCGTATACAATTGTTTGTTCATACCCAAATTTGTTCGTACCCGAATTTGTTTTGTACCCATTTTTTTCGAACCCAATTTTTTTCTACCCAAAATTTTGTTTTAACATAACTTCTTCATTTATTCACCAATTGACTTCAAATTTATACTGAACATCTCTTATAACCACACCGTCTATCTCGACCATCCATGTCCACATTTCCCACCCCGGGGCCCCACCAACATAGGCTCTGCACACCAAAAATTGCCTTTTAATATACCATCTATGCGGCGCGGCGTGGAGATACGCGTCGGCCTCTGCCTCGCCACTTCTAGTTTATTTTTATTCCTGTCTGAAGAGGATTATTATGATGATGATTGATTGGGGATGAAGTGCAACAAACATATTTATGCCATCTGAAAACCCTCTATTAAATATTCTCAAAATTTTAAGTAGTAATATTGATTTCACAGAAAATTACTTAGGGGAGAAACAACTGTTTATAACTTGAATTGTGTTTGACCTCCAATCATGAATGCATGGCTTGTCAGGAATGCACTCTTATTTCTCCAATGATCCCAATCATCCACCTGCTTATCTGCAACTAATTAGTTCTCTATTGACTGTGCCTGAATTGTTCTGGTACAGTAGTATTCATTGATGCCTTTTGAAAGGGTAATGTGATGTAGCAGGCTTGCAGCTTAAATGCCCTTAGTCCTTAGAAATTGGCCCCAGCTGGAAACTCCCATCAAAGACCTTCAGACTGATAAGAGTGGAACACGAATTGTTATGGCACACAGTTTATGGATGAGGTCGGTAGGTTTGATGTGATTATCAGAGATTTGTGTTTTAAATAGGGTTGAAGAAAAAATCGCTCGCCCCTGGAAACTATGCTCTTCAGAGCACCGGAGCCATTTTCAAAGTTAATCAAAATAATTTAGAAACATATTTTCTCAGCATGTTTCATTAAGATTGAACTAAAATGTGACTTATCACAGTGAGAGATCACAATGTTTCACTATAGCAATAATAAGAAATCTGCCATCCACCTCAGGACCTTGCTTTTAAACCATCTGGAACTATTTTTAGACTTACCTTGCAATGATATTTCCAATTAAAACAACAATGAACATCAATTAACCCTATGTAAAACATAAATGTTTGATTATCACAAAAACTACCCGGATCACGACCATTTTCGAACACGTCCGAGATATCCACAAAACCAATGTTTTGACCACATTCCATGATGATTAGGCAAAAAATGTGACTTCTAGAGTGTTTACAAGCTTTTTTTACTATATAAATATAAGGAAAATGAGCCCCTCCTGGCAGCCATGTTTTTTTTACCGATCCGATCCATTTTCAAACTCAACCGTCGTATTCAGAAAACAAATATTCTTACAAAATTTCATGAAGATTGGACAAAAAATTTGACTTCTAGAGTGTTTTCATGTTTTCACTATATATATATATATATATATATATATATATATATATATATATATATATATATATATATATATATATATATATAGGGAGAGAAAACTGACCCGCCCCCTGGCGTCCATGTTTTTTCACCGTTCTGGACCATTTGCAAACTGCCCCGCCCCCTGGCAGACATTTTTTCAACGGACCTGAACCATTTTCGAACTCATCTGAGATATCATTGATACAAATATTCTGATCAAGTTTTATGAAGATTGGATAATTAATGTAACTTCTAGAGTGTTAACAAGGTTTCACTATAGCCGTGTAAGGAAAACTGCCCGTCCCCTGGCAGACATGTTTTTCAACAGACCGGACGTTTTTTGAACTCGGCCGAGATATCATTGGGAAAGATATTCTGACCAAGTTTCATGCAGATTGGAATACAGTGACCCCGCGTTTATCCGGACACGTCCGTTCAGGCAGAAATTTCCGGATTAACGAATCTTCCGGATTATCGAACCAGTGCCGTTTCAAGAGTTAAATTAATTTACACTATGACATAAACCTTATGTTTATGTACATTTACATACTTATTTCGCATCAAGAATGATATTTTCTTGTTACACAGACATTTATTTAGTTTAAACAAGGTGCGTTTGTGAAACACTATGCCCCCCATATATTTGACCTTTGACCTTGAAAGATGACCTTGACCTTTCTCCACTCAACACATGCTGGCTGCATGTGGCATAAGACCCATTTTCACATGACACAGCTCAGTCAAAATAGTTATATGTTACACAAAATCAAAAATATTAAAACAAAATTAGTGTTAGTTATGGAAACCAGAGCTACATATACCTCGAAATGAAAAGAGTTAATTTTAAGTAACAAGAGTAGACCATATATTTTGACCAAATTTTACTTTCATCCAACATGCGCATTAAAACATACCTTTCTCACAGTTGGCCCAAGTTCTACCTTCGATACACTGGCAGGTGTATGATCCCACGGTATTGGTGCAAGTTCCGCCGAATAGACACGGGTTATTTGTGAGGCATTCATTAATGTCTGAAACCCCGACAACCTTATATAACTTACTAAATATCATACCCTATATAAATACCTTCCTCTGTGAACAACTGTGGACATACAAAAAACCTACCCCCCCCCCCCCTGAGAGCCTTGTTTTTAAACAAACATGACCTATTTTCAGACTCACCTTGCAATTATATTTCCAATTAAAAAATCAACAAATCCTTTTTTAAACACAAATCTTTGATAATCACACACACAATTCAGACCTCATCAATAAACTGTGAGCCTCAAAAATTATATCTTCTATTATCTATGGTGCCACACATAAAACAAATAGCACAACAAGGTATCAAGTTGCTGTTCTAAAAATAGAACAACAAGGTTCACTCATAGATGTTTAATTATTTGTGCTCAGGCAGCTAATTAGGGTCAGTTGGAGTAATTAAGTGTGCATTCATGATAAGAATTCAAACAATTCAAGCTATGAACAGTTTTTCTCTTTTTCTCCCTTAAGTAATTTTCTGCAAAATAAATATTACTACATTAAACTTCGAAAATATTTAACTAGAGTGTAAACAAGGTTTTACAATAGCCATATAAGGAACAATGCCCCGCCCCCTGGTGGCCATGTTTTTCAACCATCTGGAACCATATTCAAACTCATCTTAGATATCACTTGGACAAATATTCTGACAAAGTTTCATGAAGATTGAACGATACATGTGGCCTCTAGAGTATTAACAAGGTTTTACAAAAGCAATATATAGCCATATAAGAAAAAATGCACCGCCCAATGGTGGCCACGTTTTTGAAGCAACCGAAACCATTTTCAATCTTGTCCAAGATATCATTAGGACAAATCTTAAGACCAAGTTTCATGATGATTGGACAATAAATGTGGCCTATAGAGTGTTAACAATGTTTTACATTAGCCATGTAAAGCCATATGAGGAAAAATGCCCCAACCCTTGGCAGCCATGTTTGTCAAGTACACATAACCATTTTCGAACTCATCCAAGATGTCATTAAGATTAATCTTCTGGTCAAATTCATGAAGATTGGCAAATAAATGTGGCCTCTAGAGTGAAAACAAGGCAAATGTTGACGCGCACAACGCACGACAGACAAACGGCGATCACAAAAGCTCACCATGAGCACATTGTGCTCAGGTGAGCTAAAAATGAGAATGTCCTTCATTCTGGGCCCTTGTTTAATGCTTTCCCCCATAAGAAGCAAAGAGAAAATGGCTTAAGCAACCAGCATAAAACCAGAACAGCCTGCGAGTAACTCGCAGTCTGTTCAGGTTCTATGCTGTTTGCTGCTCATCAGTATCTAAGGGTTGGAAATGAAGCCTTAAAAACTTGAATCTAGTAAAAAATATCTTGATTTAAATTTAACTTTTTAAGTGAATATAAATGCGTGAAAATATGTATCTAAGAGGTAAAACACAAATTGTACGAGTACTGCGTACCAATTTCGCAGTTGAGGCCGGTGTATCCCGCTGGACACTGGCACTGGTATGATCCTGCATTGTTGATGCACACAGCGTCATTCAGACAAGGTTTCATCTCACATTCATTATTGTCTGAAAAGGGGAGATAACATTGTAAGATGCAAAGAGGAGATAACAATGTAACAGGACATTAAACATATTTTTGGCAGTGAAGCATATTACTCGTCAATATGCGTAGACAAGAATAGACATTTGATACTGGCTATCATTTGCATCAGAGAATGGAGCTTGTAATTTAGTAGGTAAGAAATAGCAATTAAACACCTTTATAAATATTTGGTAATACTAGAATGAAACAGTTTCATAAAGGTTCATCATCGGTTCTTAATGATTCGCAACGATGTGTTGATTACAGGTGATAAAGATTAAAAAAAAAAACACACGTTGACTAATATTGATTTGTGTTTTTTTTTCCATATTCATATTGAAGAAACAAAGTTAACATAAGTTATGTATTTGTTTTATTTTTCCATTCTTATATGAATGGGTGTATGTTTGGTTTTTTTAAAGATAAAGACTATCGCATGATTGCATATATTCACATTTCCTTTGGTTCTACTGGAAATATATGAAGAAAAGAGAACAGCTTACTTATAAATAAAAGTAACATTGGGCTGGAGTTTTATTTTTTCCAGCTCAGAAGCTAAGCAAAAATGGCTATGAAACCTATTTGCTGCTCGTCAGTATGTTATGGTTTGGAAATGAAGTCTTTGAAACTTGAATCTAGTAAGAAAGGCCTTAAATGAAATTTGATTTTCTAAAGGACTTCAAATGGGTCGAAGAGTGCATCTGAGTGGTAAAGGATTAATTGAGCCGTACTTTGTGAAAAGGTGTTTAATGCATGTGCGTAAAGTGTCAAGCTAATCAGCGACGACACTTTCCTCCTAAACTAGATTTTTGCTAAGAAGAAACTTTCTTTAAACAGAAAATATCATAAAAGCGGAAAGTGTCGTCCCTTATTAGCCTGTGTGGACTGTGAAAAAGGGGTTTAATGCATGTGCGTAACGTGTCATCCCAGATTAGCCTGTGCAGTCCGCTAATCGAAGACGACACAATCATCCTAAACTATATTTTTGGTAAGAAGAGACTTTCTTTAAACATAAAATATCATAACAGCGGAAAGTGTCGTCCCTGATTAGCCTGTGCGGACTGCACAGGCTAATCTGGGACGACACTTTACGCACATGCTTTAAACCCCATTTTCCCAGAACAAGACTCAACAAGCAAATCCGTTGAATTGATATCCCTCGCCAATATGCTTCTGGACACAAAAGTGTTTTATTTGACACTCAGCTAAAAATGAATTTTTTAAGATACAAAGGCCAATAACTCCGTAATTAACAGATGGTGTACAATACGATTTGGCGTGCATCATCCTCTTATCCATATATATACTCATACCAAGTTTCAATGAAATCTGCAAAAGCGCGTCCAAGATATGGCTCCGGACACAAGAGTGCCGGACGGACGGAAAGACGGACGGACGGAAAGACGGACGGACGGACAACGCGAAAACAATATCCTTCCGCCTATGGCGGGGGATAATTAATGAAGCTGTTTTATACCGTATTCACAGTTAGCACCTCTCCATTCCTTGGGACACGTGCACTTGTAAGAGCCCTCAGTGTTAGTGCAGGTGCCCCCGTTGAGACACGGGTTACGGGAGCACTCGTTGATATCTGCAGGTAATAAATGCAGCTTGAACATAACTGCTATAGATTACCAGTCACCAGGGCCCATATCCCCCAACCAATTCTTAGACTTAGTAATAAATAATAGGCTTAGCACCAATAAAACTACACACATATCAAAGATTGTATCTGAGTGGTAAAGGTTTAATTAATAAAGCTGTTTTATACCGTATTTACAGTTCGCGCCACTCCATCCCTTGGGACATTTACACTTATACGAGCCCTCAGTGTTAGAGCAGGTGACCTTGTTAAGACACGGATTCTGGCGGCACTCGTTGATATCTGCAGGTAATAAACGCAGCTTGAACATAACTGCTATAGATTACCTGACACAAAGGCCCATATTCCCCAACCCATTTTTAGACTTAGTAATAAATAATAGGCTTAGCACCAATAAAACTACACACATATCAAAGATTGTATCTGAGTGGTAAAGGTTTAATTAATAAAGCTGTTTTATACCGTATTCACAGTTCGCGCCACTCCATCCCTTGGGACATGTACACTTATACGAACCCTCAGTGTTAGAGCAGGTGCCCCTGTTGAGGCAAGGGTTCTGGAGGCACTCGTTGATATCTACAGGTAATAAATGCAGCTTGAACATAACTGCTATAGATTACCTGACACCAAGGCTCCTATTTCCCAACCCATTCTTAGACTTAATAATAAACAAGGCTATTGTCAAGCAATATGGTCCCCTACCGGCTCCACCATTGTCAGAAATTCCACCATTTTCAGATTTTTTTTGGTTGACATATTTTGACGTAGAAACAAAATGAAATAACGTGCATACTTTCCATATTGCCATCTATCCATGTTGCAAGTTTCATGAAAAAATATTAAGAACTTTTAAAGTAATCGCAGGATCCAGAAAAGTGTGACGGACTGACAGACAGACAGACTGAAAGACTGACAGACGGATTGCAAACAATAAGTCCCCTCCGGTGAAACCGGTAGGGGACAATAATAGGCTTAGCACCAATAAAACTACACACACACCAAAGAGAGTATCTGTGTGGTAAAGGTTTAATTAATAAAGCTGTTTTGTACCGTTTTCACAGTTCGCGCCACGCCATCCCTTGGGACATGTACACTTATACGAGCCCTCGGTGTTAGAGCAGGTGCCCCTGTTGAGGCAAGGGTTCTGGAGGCACTCGTTGATATCTGCAGGTAATAAATGCAGCTTGAACATAACTGCTATAGATTACCTGACACCAAGGCCCATATTCCCCAACCCATTTTTAGACTTAGTAATAAATAATAGGCTTAGCACCAATAAAACTACACACATATCAAAGAGTGTATCTGAGTGGTAAAGGTTTAATTAATAAAGCTGTTTTATACCGTATTCACAGTTAACGTCTCTACATCCCTTGGGACATGTACACTTATACGAGCCCTTAGTGTTAACTAAAACATTGATTTAGTTTAAACCTATGTATTTAAGCTCAATTGCAACGAAAGCCTTTCGTACTTAAAATTTTTCGTACCCAATTTTGTTTCGTTCCCATTTTTTTCGTACCCAATTTATTTCGTACCCAAATTTTGGTTCGTACCCAAATATTTTCGTATCAACATTTTTTTTCGTACCCAATTTTTTTCCGTACCCAAATTTTTTTCGTACATATATTTTTTCGTTTCAAATTTTTTTCATACCCAAATATTTTTTCGTACTCAAATCTTTTTTCGGACCCAATTTTTTTTCGTAACCAATTTTTTTTTTACTTAATTTTATTTTCATTTCATTCCCAAATTTGTTCGTACCCAAATTTTTTTGTTCCCATTTTGTATTAGTACTAAATTTTTTTTCATACCCAAATTTTGTTTTAACATAACTTCTTCATTCATTCACCAATTGACTTCAAATTAATACTGAACATCTCTTATGACAACACTGTCTTACTCGACCATCCATGTCCGTATTACCCACCCCGGGGTCCTACCAACATAGGCCTTGTCCACCCAAAATTGCCTTTTAATATAACATCTATGCGTCTTGGGCATACGCGTCGGCTGGCTGCATGTGGCATAAGACCCATTTTCACATGACACAGCTCATACAAAATAGTTATATGTTACACAAAATCAAAAATATTAAAACAAAATTATTGTTAGTTATGGAGACCAGAGCTACATATACCTAGAAATGAAAAGAGTTAATGCTAGTAACAAGAGTAGACCATACATTTTGACCACATTTTACTTATATCCAACATGCGCATTAAAACATACCTTTCTCACAGTTGGCCCCGGTTCTACCTTCGATACACTGGCAGGTGTATGATCCCACAGTATTGGTGCAAGTTCCGCCGAATAGACACCGGTTATTTGTGAGGCATTCATTAATGTCTGAAACCCAGACAATCTTATATAACTTACTAAATATCATACCCTATATAAATACCTTCCTCTGTGAACTGTTGGTTTAATTCATAACAGATTTGCTTGTGAAGTCCACAAAGGCTAATCAGGTACAAAACTTTTCGTCTCAACTCAATTAATTGCCAAGAAGAGACATCCTTAAAAACAAAAAATACAAATTGCTGAACTTGTCGTCCTTGATTAGTTTATGTAGACAATATAGGCTAATTGGAGACGACATTTAACCACCATGCATTAATCCCCATTTTCCCAGAGCAAGACTCATATCTGTTGCACGTGCAGGTCTAATGGCTGAAATGTAACATTCTTAGCATGTGTAAAACAATTAAATTTAAATTTAAATAAATCAAGTGTAAAATACAAAACCACAGTATCATATAAAGAAATGTTAATCAGTTACAGCAATTTTACAATCAATACTCAACATAATCATTCTTAGAAGACCCCTAATCAACTACCGGTACTTTTGGAATAACAAACATATCCTAACTAATGTGCAGTTAATAAGTGATTAAAACTTAATATGCCGAATCAGTCCTACATCTTTGAGTTTTTTCATGCAAATTTGAGACAATTTAATCACAAATTTGAGCTTTGTTTGGATGACACACTTTATTTTCCAATTAGGTAGACATTATTTGCATAATGTCATTTTGTACTGTGTACAGAGTATAGTATCCCAAACATACTTCAGTCAATATCTGGCTCAATGATTTTATTTGATTACAGTTAAACTAATATGCTCACATTGGTGTTTCATAAAAGCTTTTTTGAGTTTTGAGCTTTAAACTGAGTTAAAGGATGAACATGTTCGTATTCTCTGAGCTGACTGACATTCTCAATCACAGCTAAGTGGATATAAATCAAATCCAAAATTTCTGACTTGATTAAAACAAGAGGGCCTGAAAGGCCCAAAGTCGCTCACCTGAGATAAAAAGAAATGACATATTCTTTGCAGCCCAAGATATCCATGGAACAAATGTTCTTACCAAGATTCATGTAGAATGAAAAACAAATGCCCACCCCCCCCACCCTTGCGGCCATGTTTTTCAACAGACCTGAACCATTTTTGAAGACGTCCAAGATATCATAGGGACAAACCTCTGACAAAGTTTCATGAAGATCCGACAATAAATGTGGCCTCTACCAGTGTTAACAAGGCACATATTCATGACGCACAACGGAAGACAGACAATTGACAAAAGGTGATCACAAAAGTTCACCATGAGCAAAAAATATTATGCTGATAAAGATTGTCAACATATGTTTGAATATGATATTATTAAAACTAATTGAGAAAACTAAATCCAGATATGATAACAACATTTGTATTCAGCAAGTGTCATTCAGATTGAACTAAAAATGTGACTAAAAATATTCACAATGTTTCACTATAAACAACCATGGTAGTGCGGTCTCGTTTGCTTACGCAAGTGAACCGGTCGTGTGACGGTTACGAGTTATGTTACTTTGTGAGCTTTTATGTAATACGAAAATATTTATCGAGTCTAATTAAAGAACGCTTATATCCGGTCAGGATGACACCACTGACTGGTTGTAATTCAATTAACTAAAGGCGTCCAGTCAGATATGCCTGAATACACTCAAAGAATTAATCTATAAGTGAAAACAAAAGCAGCTTTAACAAAAATCAATAGCTTTTATTCTAAGAACTAGGAAAATGAAGAACAATGACATAAATTAAGAAAAGGTACAAGCCAAGTCTAAAGAATATAAGCATCGTTAAAAATGAACAAATACAGCAAATACCTTAATGAATGTAAAAAGAAGTTCATAATCTGTCAAAAAACTGATATAAATATTAGTTACTGTTAGTCTAAAATTTGCTTCAAAAATTTAGTTTATAAAATAAATCTAACTTAATCTAAAGAACACAATTTATGAAGAGTAGAAAAATCCAGTGACTCAAATGCAAAAAATAAGAAGAATTTACAAAAGTTATTTCAATCAAAAGAGTCTTTCTAATTTAGAAAATGCCAAATAAAAAATAGCTAAATAATGAGAATAATTTGGAAAATAATGCCAAAATGTCTTGATGCTGGTGTAACAATAATTAAAAGTCTAATTATTTCAAAATCCACCTTTTTCTTGAGTTGTTACTTTTTCATGAAAGCATAAAAAAGTTACTGTATCAGCCCAAAATAGCTTATTTTATACAGTTCTGTGAGCACTGGCAGAACAGTCTATTTTCCATCAGAACAGTCCATTTACAGACATTTTGATTAGTTAAAAATATAATCTGTACTCATAGACTAAAAACATATTAAAAACACTCAAATCAACACAATTATTTAAATTGAACATAACTAACATACTTCTACTAAAATATGCGAGCTACACATGCATTCAGCTAACAAAAACACACCAATAATCAATGATCAATATCTTAGCTCTGGGGGAACTCTGTAGGGGTTTTCTCAAAGATGGCTTATCAGTAATAGTTCCCATTATAGATAAATTTGCTACAAACTGATAACAAATGTGACAAAACAATAAGTACAGATTTACACAAGAAATTACAACTTAGCCAAAAATGTCATTATACTAGAAAAATATGTATTTTAAATTATCAACCCTTTAAGTGTTTTGTAACCAACGGGTCTAACAAATTTCAGAGATCCACTTAAAATAGATTAGGGAACCTGAGTCAGCAGGTTAAACAAGGGAGTTAACTATTAGAAAGTATGTACAGGTTATCTTTCTTTAACATTATGGCTTATCAGATTGTTGTGAAAAATGACAAAATAAAATAAGTATTATGTAATGATAATCAGCTAAAGCTAAATTTTACCACGCATTTTTAGACATACAAAAAAACTACCAACCCCCTGAGAGCCTTGTTTTTAAACAAACATGAACTATTTTCAGACTCACCTTGCAATTATATTTCCTAATAACTAGCGTGTTAACAAGGTTTTATTATAACCATATAAGGACAAATGCCCCGCCCCCTGGTGCCAATGTTTTTCAATCAACGGGAACCATTTTTAAATTCGTCCTAGATATAATTGAGACCAATCTTCTTACCAAGTTTCATGATAATCAAACAATAAATGTGGCCTCTTGAGTGTTAGCAAGGTTTTACTAAAGCCATATAAGGAAAAATGCCCCGCCCCCTGGCCGCCATGTTTTTCAACCAACCGGACCCTTTTTCAAACTCATCCAAGATACCAATGAGACCAATCTTTTGACTAAATTTCATGAAGATTAGACCATAAATGTGGCCTCTAGTGTGTTAACAAGGCAAATGTTGACGACGCACAACGGACGACGGACAAAAGGCGATCACAAAAGCTCACCATGAGCACGTTGTGCTCAGGTGAGCTAAATAGAGAACAGCTTACTTAAGAAATAAAAGTAACATTGGGCTGGAGTTTTATTTTTTCCAGCTCAGAAGCTAAGCAAAAATGGCTATGAAACTTATTTGCTGCTCATCAGTATCTTATGGTTTGGAAATGAAGTCTTTGAAACTTGAATCTAGTAAGGAAGGTCTTAAATGTAATTTGATTTTCTAAACGAGTGGTAATGGATTAATTGAGCCGTACTTTGTGAAAAAGGAGTTTAATGCGTGTGCGTAACGTGTCATCACAGATTAACCTGTGCATTTCACACAGGCTAATTAGGAACGACACTTTCCTCCTAAACTAGATTTTTGCTAAGAAGAGACTTTCTTCAAACAGAAAATATCATAAAAGCGGAAAGTGTCGTCCCTGATTAGCCTGTGCGGACTGCACAGGCTAATCTGGGGCGAATACTTTGCGCACATGCTTTAAACCCCATTTTCACAGTACAAGACTCAGTTCATGAAGCTGTTTTATACCGTATTCACAGTTAGCGCCTCCCAGTCCCTTGGGACACGTGCACTTGTAAGAGCCCTCAGTGTTAGAGCAGGTGCCCCTGTTGAGACACGGGTTCTGGAGGCACTCGTTGATATCTGCAGGTAATAAATGCAGCTAGAACAAACTGCTATAGATTACCAGTCACCATGGCACATATTCCCCAACCCATTCTTAGACTTAATAATAAATACACACACTTTAAAGATTGTATCTGAGTGGTAAAGGTTTGATTAGCTGTTTTATACCGTATTCACTGTTTGCGCCTCTCCATCCCTTGGGACATTTACACTTATACGAGCCCGCAGTGTTAAACTAAAACATTGATTTAGTTTAAACCTATGTATTTAAGCCCAATTGCAACAAAAGCCTTTCGTACTCAAAATTTTTCGTACCTAATTTTTTTTCGTACCCAATTTTTTTTCGTACCCAATTTGTTCGTACCCAATTTTTTTTCGTACCCAAATTTGTTCGCACCAAAAAAAATTCCTACCCATTTTTTTATTCGTACCCAAATTGTTTTTCGTACACAAATTTTTTAGTACATAATTTTTTTCATACCCAATTTTTTCGTACCCAATTGTTTGTTCATACCCAAATTTTTTCGTACCCGAATTTGTTTTGTACCCATTTTTTTCGAACCCAATTTTTTATTCTACCGAAAATTTTGTTTTAACATATCTTCTTCATTTATTCACCATTTGACTTCAAATTTATACTGAACATCTCTTATGACAACACCGTCTATCTCGACCATCCATGTCCACATTTCCCACCCCGGGGCCCCACCAACATAGGCTCTGCACACCAAAAATTGCCTTTTAATATACCATCTATGCGGCGCGGCGTGGAGATACGCGTCGGCCTCTGCCTCGCCACTTCTAGTTTATTTTTGTTCCTTTCTGAAGAGGATTATTATGATGATGATTGGTTGGGGATGAAGTGCAACAAACATATTTATGCCATCTGAAAACCCTCTATTAAATATTCTCAAAATTTTAAGTAGTAATATTGATTTCACAGAAAATTACTTAGGGGAGAAACAACTGTATATAACTTGAATTGTGTTTGACCTCCAATCATGAATGCATGGCTTGTCAGGAATGCACTCTTATTTCTCCAATGATCCCAATCATCCACCTGCTTATCAGCAACTAATTAGCTCTCTATTGACTGTGCCTGAATTGTTCTGGTACAGTAGTATTCATTGATGCCTTTTGAAAGGGTAATGTGATGTAACAGGCTTGCAGCTTAAATGCCCTTCGTCCATAGAAATAGGCCCCAGCTGGGAACTCACATCAAAGACTTTCAGACTGATAAGAGTGGAACACGAATTGTTATGGCACACAGTTTATGGATGAGGTCGGTAGTTTTGGTGTGATTATCAGAGATTTGTGTTTTAAATAGGGTTGAAGAAGAAAATCGCTCGCCCCTGGAAACCATGCTCTTCAGAGCACCGGGGCCATTTTCAAAGTTAATCAAAATATTATAGGAACATATTTTCTCAGCATGTTTCAATAAGATTGAACTAAAATGTGACTTATAGAGAGATCACAATGTTTCACTATAGCAATAATAAGAAATCTGCCATCCACCTCAGGGCCTTGCTTTTAAGCACATGGAACTATTTTCAGACTCACCTTGCAATGATATTTCCAATTAAAACAACAATGAACATCAATTAACCCTATGTAAAACATAAATGTTTGATTATCACAAAAACTACCCGGATCACGACCATTTTCAAACACGTCCGAGATATCCACAAAAACCAATGTTTTGACCACATTCCATGATGATTAGGCAACAAATGTGACTTCTAGAGTGTTCACAAGCTTCTTTTACTATATAAATATAAAGAAAATGATTCCCCCCCCTGGCGGCCATGTTTTTTTTACTGATCCGATCCATTTTCAAACTCAACCGTCGTATCCAGAAAACAAATATTCTTACCAAATTTTATGAAGATTGGACAAAAAATGTGACTTCTAGAGTGTTAACATGTTTTCACTGTATATATATATAGAGAGAGAGAGAGAGAAAACTGCCCCGTCCCCTGGCAGACATGTTTTTCAACAGACCGGACGTTTTTTGAACTCGGCCGAGATATCATTGGGAAAGATATTCTGACCAAGTTTCATGCAGATTGGAATACAGTGACCCCGCGTTTATCCGGACACGTCCGTTCAGGCAGAAATTTCCGGATTAACGAATCTTCCGTATTATCACACCAGTGCCGTTTCAAGAGTTAAATAAATTTACACTATGACATAAACCTTATGTTTATGTACATTTACATACTTATTTCACATCAAGAATTATATTTTCTTGTTACGCAGACATTTATTTAGTTTAAACAAGGTGCGTTTGTGAAACACTATGCCCCCCATATATTTGACCTTTGACCTTGAAAGATGACATTGACCTTTCTTCACTCAACACATGCTGGCTGCATTCGGCATAAGACCCATTTTCACATGACACAGCTCATTCAAAATAGTTATATGTTACACAAAATCAAAAATATTAAAACAAAATTATTGTAAGTTATGGAAGCCAGACCTACATATACCTTGAAATGAAAAGAGTTAATTTTAAGTAACAAGAGTAGACCATACATTTTGACCAAATTTAACTTTCATCCAACATGCGCATTAAAACATACCTTTCTCACAGTTAGCCCTAGTTCTACCTTCGATACACTGGCAGGTGTATGATCCCACGGTATTGGTGCAAGTTCCGCCGAATAGACACGGGCTATTTGTGAGGCATTCATTAATGTCTGAAACCCAGACAAACTTAATACATAACTTACTAAATATCATACCCTCTATAAATACCTTCCTCTGTGAACATATTGCTTAATTGATGTCCTTAAAGTGTTATAACAGATTTGCTTGTGAAGTCTACAAGGGTTAATCAGGTGCAAAACTTTCCGCCTTAACTCAATTAATTGCCAAGAAGAGACATCCTTAAAAACAAAAAAATACATAATGCTGAACTTGTTGTCCTTGATTAGTTTATGTAGACAACACAGGCTAATTGGGGACGACATTTAACCACCATGCATTAAGCCCCATTTTCCCAGAGCAAGACTCATATCTGTTACACGTGCAGGTCTAATGGCTGAAATGTAACATTCTGAGCATGTGTAATAAAATTAAATTTAAATTTAAATAAAGCAAGTGTAAAATACAAAACCCCTGCATCAGATAAATAAATGTTAATCAGTTACAGCAGTTTTACAATAAACACTCAACATAATCATTCTTAGAAGACCCCTAATCGACTACCGGTACTTTTGGAATAACAAACATGTCCTAACTAATGTGCAGTTTATAAGTGATTATAACTTAATAAGCAGAATCAGTTCTACTGCTTTGAGTTTTTTGAATACAAATTTGAGACAATTTAATCACAAATTTGAGCTTTGTTTGGATGACACACTTAATATTTTCCCATTAGGTAGACATTATTTGCATAATGTCATTTTGTACTGTGTACAGTGTATAGTATCCCAAACATACTTAAGTCAATATCTGGCTCAATGATTTTATTTGATTACAGTTAAACTAATATGCTCACATTGGTGTTTCATAAAAGCTTTTTTGAGTTTTGTGCTTGACTTTAAACTGAGTTAAAGGATGAAATTGTTCGTATTCTCTGAGCTGACTGACATTCTCAATCACAGCTAAGTGGATATAAATCAAATCCAAAATTCATGACTTGATAAAAACAAGAGGGCCTGAAAGGCCCAAAGTCGCTCACCTGAGATAAAAAGAAATGACCTGTTCTATGTAACCAAGATATCAATGGAACAAATGTTCTTATCAAGTTTCATGAAGAATGAACAACAAATGGCCCCCTTGCGGTCATGGTTTTCAACAGACCTGATCCATGTTTGAACTCGTCTTAGATATCATAGGGACAAACCTCTGACAAAGTTTTTATGAAGATCCGACAATAATGTGGCCTCTACAGTGTTAGCAAGGCACATATTCATGACGCACAACGGAAGACAGACAATTGACAAAAGGTGATCACAAAATTTCACCATGAGCAAAAATATTATGCTGATATAGATTGTCAACATATGTTTGAAGATGATATTATTAAAACTAATTGAGTAAACTAAATCCAGATATGATATCAACATTTGTATTCAGCAAGTGTCAATCAGATTGAACTAAAATATGACTAAAAGTATTCACAATGTTTCACTATAAACTACTATAGACATACAAAAAAACTACCACCCCTGAGAGCCTTGTTTTTAAACAAACATGAACTATTTTCAGACCTTGCAATTATATTTTCAATAAAAAATAAATAAATCCGTTTTAAAACACAAATCTTTGATATTCACACAAAAAATTCAGACCTTATCAATAAACTGTGTGCCTAAAAAATTATATCTTTTCTTATCTATGGTGCCACACATCAAAGAAATAGCACATCAAGGTATAAAGTTTCTGATCTAAAAATAGAAAAACAAGGTTCACTCAGAGATGTGTAATGATTTGTGCTCAGGCAGCTGATAAGGGTCAGTTGGAGTAAATAAGTGTGCATTCATGATTGGAATTCAAACAATTCAAGCTATGAACAGTTTTTTCTCCCTTAAGTAATTTTCTGCGAAATAAACATTACTACATTAAACTTCGAGAATATTTAACTAGAGTGTAAACAAGGATTTACAATAGCCATATAAGGATAAATGCCCCGTCCCCTGGTGGTCATGCTTTTCAACCAACTGGAACCATTTTTATACTCATCCAAAATATAATTGGGACAAATCTTCTTCATGTTTCATGAAGATCGAACAATAATTGTGGCCTCTAGAGCGTTAACAAGGTTTTACAAGAGCAATATATAGCCATATAAGAAAAAATGCCCCGCCCACCTGGTGGCCATGTTTTTTAAGCAACCGGAACCATTTTCGAACTTGTCCAAGATATCACTAGGATAAATCTTAAGACCAAGTTTCATGATGATTGGACAATAAATGTGGCCTCTAGAGTGTTAACAATGTTTTACTATAGCCATATATAGCCATATAAGGAAAAATATCCCGCCCATTGGCAGCCATGTTTTTCAAGCAAACTTAACCATTTTCGAACTCATTCAAGATATCATTGAGACCACTTTTCTGACTAAATTTCATGAAGATTGGAGAATAAATGTGGCCTCTAGAGTTTTAACAAAGTTTTACTATAACCATATTAGGAAAAATGCCCCGCCCCTGACGGCCATGTTTTTCAATCAACTGGCATCATTTTCAAACTCGTCCAATATATTATTGGAATGAATCCTTACCAAGTTTCATGACAATTGAACAATAAATGTGGCCTCTTGAGTGTTAACAATTTTTTTTTACTAAAGCCATATAAAGCCATATAAGGAAAAATTCCCCGCACGTTGGAAGCCATGTTTTTCAAGCAAACATTACCATTTTCAAACTCGTCCAAGATATCAATGGGACCAATCTTCTGACCAAATTTCATGAAGATTGGAGAATAAATGTGCCTTCTAGAGTGTTAACAAGGTTTTACTCTAGCCATATAAGGAAAAATGCCCCGCCCCCTGGCGGCCATGTTTTTCTACCAACCGGCATCATTTTTGAACTCGTCCAAGATATTATTGGTATAAATCTTCTGACCAAGTTTCATGAAGATCGGACAATAAATGTGGCCTCTAGAGTGTTAACAATGTTTTACTATAGTCATATTAAGCCATATATGGAAAAATGCCCCGTCCCTTGGCAGCCATGTTTTTCAAGAAAACGTTACCGTTTTCGAACTCATCCATGATATCATTGAGACCAATTTTCTGACCAAATTTTCATGAAGAGTGGACAACGAATGTGGCCTCTAGAGTGTAAACAATGTTTTACTAATGCCATATATAGCAATATAAGGAAAAATGTCCCGCCATCTGGTAGCCATGTGTTTCAAGCAATCGAAACCATTTTCTATCTCGTCCAAGATATTTTTGGGATGAATCTTCTAACCAAGTTTCATAAAGATCGGACAATAAATGTGGCCTCTATAGTGTTAACACAATTTTATTATAGCCACATATAGCCATATAAGGAAAAATGCCACGCCCCTTAGCAGCCATGTTTTTCAAGCAAACGTAACCATTTTCGAACACATCCAAGACATTATTAAGACCAATCATCTAACCAAATGTCATGAAGATAGGACAATTAATGTGGCCTCTAGAGTGTTAAGAAGGCAAATGTTGACGCCGCACAACGGACAACGGACGACTGACAAAAGGCGATCACAAAAGCTAACCATGAGCACATCTCTATACCTGAGTATGTAAATATTATACAGTTTTGTTCTACATGCATTATGCAAACGTTTTTATGCAACATGTCACCTTGATGATATGGCTTTAATATTCAAAGCAGAATAGAACAATTTTAGGTTTTAAATCAAATTTACCGTTCAATAAATTTACCACTGTTAGATATTTCAATATACACCTTTAAAAATGAATAAAACCTTGTAACTCGCAGTGTGTTCATGTTTTATGTTGTTTGCTTCTTATCAGTATCTTAGGTTTGGAAATGAAGCCTTAAAACTATTAAACTTAGTAATTTAAATTTATTTCTAGTGAAATACAAATAGGTAAAAGTGCATACATTAGAACAGCATTGCAAATAACAATAAAACCAATCATAAAAATGCATATCACAGAAACGCAACACCAATTATACAATCGGTGTCACGTACCCTCTTTGCAGTTCTTGCCAGTCCACCCAGCTACACACTGACAGGTGTAGCTGCCTATGGAGTTGTAACACTGGCCCTTGTTCTGACAGATGCCTGGGAACTCTATGCACTCGTTCACATCTACATGTGGAGCAACGGAAACTTTCATATACTGGTATTATGTAATGTATGAGGCGAGTATGACATTTTGAGGGAAGGGTTTAAAATTATTAAACAATCTTGACATTTTTATTTTAATAAGACCTGAATCGTTAACTTCATAAATGAACGCTGAAAATATCATTTTGCCTGAATAAAAGACATAAGTACATTATTCTGTGTAATAATTGCAAGCCCAAAATGTGTGTATAATATATTTTCTTACAACATAGACTTATAAAAATTGGATGGCTGAATAAAAATGGTAAACATTTTTTATGAATTTAAATGTAACTGAAAACACAAATTAGAACTAGATTTATATGAACTGGCGAAAAAAGGTGCATCAGTGCAATACAGCATTAACATTTATCATTTCATAATATTGCCCTTAAAAGATTGGTTTGAATGAAAAGTGCGTACCAAAGGCACATGTGTCTCCCTTGTAACCAGGTGCACACTCACACCTGTATTTGCCGATCTGATTTATACAAGTGCCACCGTTCAAGCATGTCACTATCAGGCATTCATTAATATCTGAAAGTTACCTGTTCATGTTATTGAGATTTTAATGTATATATGGACAATGCTTTGTTAAAGGGGCTTTAATACATGTATGTAAAGTGTTGTCCCAGATTAGCTCATCAGGGACAACACTTTTCGTTTTTATGATATTTTTCGTTTAAAGAAAGTATTTCTAAGCAAAAATCCAGTTTAGGCGGAAAGTGTTGTCTCTGATAAGTCTGTGCAGACTGCATAGGCTAATCTGAGATATCACTCTAGGCACATGCATTAAAGCCTCTTTTCACACAGCGTGGCTCATATATAAATATATACATGTATTAATCATTATTTGAAAGGAAAGTGGCTATGTGATCATGGTGATGCACATCGTCATTGGATTACAGTGGCAAATCACAGAGGCTCGTAATGATCTTGTACATAGTAAGCTGTTTTAATCTTGAAAACGGAAATTTCTTTGACTATAAACTTGTCATAATGTAATAAAAATATATATATTCTATCTAAAAGCTCATACAGAAAGATAAACACATTCACCTCTATTTTATCTTCAAGGCTAGTAAACAAAAACACTTGTAAGAAGAGTATAAACTATTTCAATATGTTTTTTAATTTAAAACTATTTATTTTAGTTTGATTTAATTGAAAGCCGAAGGCTAAATAAGAAGGTCTCGAGTTAAGTTTCTGGGTAGAACCAGTACTTAGTGTCCTTGAGGAGATTTAAAGAACACTCCCACCGTGGAAATCAAACCTGTGACCTCCCTGTGCTAGATGGACATGTTATGCACAACGGCAACTTTTTGTATTGCAATATAAAATCAACCGCGCACAAATTACCAATGTTGCACAGTTCTCCAGTCCACCCAGGGGTACAAATACACTTGTACGAGCCTGGCGTGTTGAAGCAGGTGCCCCCATTCTCGCAGCGCACGCCCATGCACTCGTTGATGTCCATGGCGCAGGTGGGTCCGGTCCATCCACGGACACACTGACACGTGTAGGAGCCCTTTGTGTTCAGACAAGTAGCATCTTTCTGGCAAGGCTGCTGCAGACACTCGTTCACGTCTGAATATGAAATACCAATATGCACTTGTTTTGGTAATCAAATCTCGTTTTTTTCCATTTGTAGTGTCTCATAAACCCATCCCTATAAAACTTGAAACATTCATGTATGTTTGTCTCCAAATAGAAACTTGTTCTGTTTTGATCCCCACGGTGTTTTTAAAGTATTACATTGACTATAATTCAAAAAATGAAAAATTACAGCAGCAATGCACTCATCTCAGTTGCAAATCAATAAGAAACAATCAAATTCGTTAAATTGATATCCCCCGCAAATTAAAAAAAAACTTATGTGACAGACAGACGGACTGATGGAATGACGGATTGACGGATGGACGGATGGAATGACAGGTGATGGATGGATGGAATGACCGACGGACAATGCTTATTCTAAATCCCTCCGCCTATGGCGATGGATAAAAAACACTTGTTATTGTTCTTCAACCACAGATGAAATAATTAAACAGAAAAAAATATTTTAAAAAGCAGAAGTAAATGCCCTGAAATTCATCTTACCGATTTCACAGTTCTTTCCAGTCCAGCCTAGAGCACACTGGCAGGAGTATCTGCCTGCTCCATTGTTGCAGATGCCATTATGGAGGCAAGGGGCGAACAGTCTGCATTCGTCGATGTCTAAAACAGATATCATGCAGTGTTTTCTACAGAAGAGACAAGCGTCTGTATTGACACGCAAGAATACTATCAAAAATCCATGCAACTTATTTGAGCATACACATTTGTTTAAATTGACATATATACATATGTCAATTTAAACGTTAACTCACATTAATAACTTCATTACTGGGCATTAAATTGTTATTTTCATTATAATTGTAGCATGCAACTAAAATTACAAGTTTGGGATGTCACTTTTTCATTTTAGCAAAAAGCATCATTTTTGAACTCATCCAATATATTATTGGGATGAATTTTCTGACCAAGTTTCATGAAGATCGGAAATAGATGTGGCCTCTTTAGTGTTAACAAGGTTTTACTATAGCCATATATATATAGTCATATAAGAAAAAATGCCCCGCCCCCCTGGTGGCCATGTTTTTTAAGCAACCAGAACCATTTTCGAACTTGTCCAAATATCATTGGGAATAATATCTTCCGACCATGCTTCATTATGATCGGACAATAAATGTGGCCTCTAGAGTGTTAACAAGGTTTTATTATAGCCATATAAGGAAAAATGCCGTGCACCCTTGGCGGCCATGTTTTTCAACCAATCGAAACCATTTTCAAACTCATCAAAGATATCATTAGGACAAATCTTCTGACCAAGTTTCATGAAGATCGGACAATAAATGTGGCCTCTAGAGTGTTAACAAGGTTTTACTAAGCCATATATAGCCATATTAGGAAAAGTGCCCCGCCCCCTGGTGGCCATGTTTTTAAAGCAAAAAGCATCATTTTTGAACTCATCCAATATATTATTGGGATGAATTTTCTGACCAAGTTTCATAAGATCGGAAATAAATGTGGCCTCTTTAGTGCTAACAAGGTTTTACTATAGCCATATATATATAGCCATATAAGGAAACATGCCACGACCCTTGGGAGCCATGTTTTTCAAGCAACCATAACCATTTTCGAACTCATCCAAGATATCATTTAGTCTAGTCTTTTGACAAAATTACATGAAGATTGGAAATAAATGTGGCCTTTAGTGTGTTAACAAGGCAAATGTTGACGCCGCACGCCGCACACGGCAGACAGACAAAAGGCGATCAGAAAAGCTCGCCATGAGCACATTGTGCTCAGGTGAGCTAACAAGATGTGTTTGTGAAACACTATGTGTCATATATTTGACTTTTGACATTGAAGGATTACCTTGACCTTTCACCACTCAAAATATGAAGCTCCATGAGATACACATGCATGCCAAATATCAAGTTGCTATCTTCAATATTGCAAAAACGTACATTAAATGAGCGATTTTGACCCATATATTCGACCTTTGTCCTTGAAGGATGACTTTGACCTTGACCTTTCACCACTAAATATGTGCAGCTCTATGAGATACACATGCATGCCGAATATGAATTTGCTATCTTTAATATTGTTAAAGTTATGGCAAATGATAAAGTTTGACGCAAACAAACAAAAACACAAACAAAGCAACAAACCATAAAACAGGGCAAAAACAATATGTTCCCCACTATAATGGTGGGGACATCAAAATCAAATGTTGTTAAACAATGTAAATACAAGAACGCGTAACCGAGTTTTAGTACATGTACACACATGACGTAAAGCTTTGTGCTTGCAGGCGTTGACATGACGTTTCTTGATTCGTAGCTTCAGCGAAATATCGAATGGCGTCCGTAGTATGACAGTATAAGTTGGAATTATTTTTCAACGCAAAACATCATCTTTTTATTTTGGTAAACATGCAAAACTGTGAAAGCAAACTGTTTAATTTTCTGAACTAGCATGCCGTTTTAAGTTATTAGCAGTTTTGTGTGACGGTCCGATTGTAATCAGCGTCTTAATTGATCGCGTGTTTAGCTCAGTAAAGATACTAAAGAAAATCAAACATTACCGAATGTGTCATTTAAGATAAATTGTGTATTGCCGACATAAATTTAAGTTTAAAGTCGGAGTCGAATCATGTTTATTCACGCCTATTAGCTATCACGCCTAAACGCAATAATAGTTCACGCCTCGGTGATCGCTCTTTTGTTTTAAACGACGGGTTGGCGATTATGCCTAAAACAACAATACTTCACGCCTCGTAGATTACGCTTTTGTTTATACGGCGGCAGGGTGATTACGCCCCAATGTTGGGAAGCATCCGGATTAACGAGACATAATTAAAGCTAAATACACAGATCGGTGTCGCGAAATCTACGTCTGGATCTGAAACGCGAGATTCCGGACTTAACGGTGCAAAATACTGCATAATAAATACGTTCCCCTTGACTTTCGTCCTGATTGCAAGATTTCCGACTATCGAGATCCGGATAAAAGCGGAGTCACTGTATAAATGTTACTCCTCGAGTGTAAACAAGGTTTTATTGTAGCTATAAAAGTAAAACTCCCCCGTCTCCTGGTGGCCATGTTTTTAAAAGGACTGGAACAATTTTTAAACTCAGCCGAGCTATAATAAGAAAAAAATGTTCTTACCAATTTACATGAAGATTGGACCATACATGTGACTTCTAGAGTGTTAACAAGGTTTTACTACAGCCATATAAGGAAAACTGCCCCGCCCCCTGGCGGTCATGTTTTTTAAAGGACCGGAACCATTTTCGCACTCAGCAGAGCTATCATACGAACACATATTCTGATCAATTTAAATGAAGATTGGACCATTAATGTGACTTCTAGAGTGTTAACAAGGTTTTACTATAGCAATATAAGGAAAACTGCCCCGCCCCCTGGCGGCCATGTTTTTCAACCAAGCAAATCCATTTTCGAACTCAGCTGAGAAAACATTAAGACAAATGTTCTCACCAAGTTTCATGAAGATTGGGCAATAAATGTGACTTATAGAGTGTTAACAAGAGTTTTCTTTAATTTGACATAGTGACCTAGTTTTTGACCTCACATAATCCAGTTTCGAACTCAACCAAGATATTAATGGGAAAATCTTTGGACCAAGATTCATGAAGATCAGAGAAACAAGAGGGCCTGAAAGGCCCAAAGTCGCTCACATGAGATTCAAAGGAACTGACCTGTTCTGTGCAGCCCAAGATGTCATTAGAACAAAGGTTCTTACCACCTTTCATGAATAGTGAACACCCTGGCGGTCACGTTTTTCAAAAGACCGGTATCATTTTCGTACACATCCAAGTTAACATTTTGACCATTTAGTTTCATGAAGATTGGACAATAAATGCGACTTTTAAGAGTGTTAAGAAGTTTTTACAATAGCCAAATAATGCACCGCCCACTGGTGGCCATGTTTTTCAACCAACTGGAACATTTTTTTTAAATCGTCCAAGATACCATTGGGACAAATCTTCTGACTAAGTTAAATGAAGATTAGACAATAAATGTGGCCTCTAGAGTGTAAACAATGTTTTACTATAGCCATATAAGGAAATATGCCCCGCCCCATGTGCTTTTCAACCAACCAGAACGATTTTTCAACTAATCTAAGATATCAGTGGGACAAATCTTCTGACCAAGTTTTATTATGATCGGCCAATAAATGTGGCCTCTAGAGTATTAACAAGGTTTTACTACAGCCATATAAGGAAAAATGCCCCGCCCCTTGGTGGCCATATTTTTCAGTCAACACGAACAATTTTCAAACTTGTCCAAGATATCGTTAGGATAAAACTTTTGACCAAGTTTCATGAAGATCGGACATAAAATGTGACCTCTAGAGTGTTAACAAAGTTTTACTAAAGCCATATAAAGCCATTTAAGAAAAAATTCCCCGCCCCCTGGTGGCCATGTTTTTTAAGTAACCGGAACCATTTTCAAACTTGTCCAATATATCATTGGGACAAATCTTCTTTACATGTTTCACGATGATCGGAAATAAATGTGGCCTCTAGAGTGTTTACAAGGTTTTACTATAGCTAATAAGGACAAATGCCACTCCCCCTTGGCGGCCATGTTTATCAACCAACCAAAACCGTTTTCAAACTCGTCCAAGATATAATTGGGACAAATATTCTGACAAAGTTTCATGAAGATCGGACAATAAATGTGGCCTCTAGAGTGTTAACAATGTTTTACTATAATCATATTAAGCCATATATGGAAAAATGCCCCGTCTCTTGGCAGCCATGTTTTTCAAGAAAACGTTACCGTTTTCGAACTCATCCAAGATATCATTGAGACCAATCTTCTGACCAAATTTCATGAAGATTGGACAATAAATGTAGCCTCTAAAGTGTTAAAAATGAAAATGTTGACGCCGCACGACGGACGACGGATAAAAGGCGATCTTAAAAGCTCACTATGAACACATTATGCTCAGGTGATCTAAAAATGTGGCCTTTTGAGTGTTAACAAGGCAAAATGTTGACGACTCACGACGGACGACGCACAAAAAGTGATCCGAGAAGATCACCATGAGCACCTTGTGCCCAGGTGAACTTAAAATAAGAAAATTAAAGTTAACAAGAAACAAGAGCTGTGTTTGTGAAACAATTGGGACAAATCTTTGGAGACAAATCAAAAGTTTCATGAGATCAGACAAAAATGTGGCCTCAGGTGTGTTAACAAGGCAAAATGTTCACGACGGACGACACACGACGGACGACGCACAAAAATGATTCCAAAAACTCACCAAGAGCACGTTGTGCTCAGGTGAACAACATAACAAAATTAAAGTTAACAAGAAACAAGAGCTGTGTTTATGAAACACAATGCCACCTTATGTGTTGCTTTGAAGCCATATATTTGACCTTTGACCTTGAAGGATGACCATGACTTTGACCTTTCACCACTCAAAATGTGCAGCTCCATGAGGTACACATGCATGCCAAATATCAAGTTGCTAGCTTCAATATTGCAAAAGTGAAACCAAAGTTAAAGTTTTGGGACAGAATGACAGACAGACAGACAGAAAGACAGACAGGCCAAAAACAATATACCCCGATCATTTGATCCAGGGGAATAAAGAGTGTTGTCCCTGACTAGCCTGTACTCATTTTTCTCAGAAACCGGCTCAAATGTATGCATGAACTTGCTATACAAATACGTTTAGATTGTATCATTAAACATTCTATCAATCTGTCAGTCCTATTCCATGTTAAACTAACAAAGCAGTACTCATAACGTTGAAGTTTGTTAATCCTTGTATAGGATTTGATTTTCTACCAAAATAGTTAGCAATGATTATATGGCAATTTACAGTCATAAAATTGAAGCATTTTTTCATAGACGTTATTACTTTTTCCAACCAACATATAAAGTATTAATTACCAATCAAGAAATAATAAAAACAAGATGTGTTTGTGAAACTATGTCCCCCCATATATTTGACCTTTGACCTTGAAGGAGAACCTCGACCTTGACCTTTCACCACTTAAAATGTGCAGCTCTATGAGATACACATGCATGCCAAATATAAAGTTGCTATCTTCAATATTGCAAAAGTTACGGTCAAAGTTAAAGTTTGACGCAAACAAACCAACAAACAGAAAGGGCACTGGGGGTCATACAAATAAGTTTGTTGATGCTGGGTTTTGCTCTGAAAAAATGCAGTATTTCACAAGTTGGTTTATATATTGCAAAAGTAGTTGCTGGTTTGGGTTTATATATTTGAAAAATTCAAATGTAATAGGAATGGTTTCACACTTGTAAAAAGGTGTAACAAACTCGTGTAAAAAGAAAATTGTTCAATATAAATCTATTATGAATTATAGATGTAAAATCTGACAGGTTTGTACGCTTTAATAATAAGGAAAATATTACACGCAATATTAAGAGATATAAAAGAGGAACTGAATAAATTGATAATGTTTTCAATTAGAAACAAAAGCTGTCTCCATAGGATTACATATTGCCCCCGAAAAAAGCTTTGATAGTGCATACCAAATATGAAGTTAAACGCGGACTGTAAGTTCAAAGTCAAGGTGAAAGGGGTCAAAATTTGTGTGCGTATGCTAATGCCTTGTCCATATACACATGCATACCAAATATGAAGGTAACAACTGAAGCGACATAGAAGTAATGAGCATTTAAAAAAAAAAGTGCAACGGACAGACAAACAGAAATGCGATCACTATATGCCCACCTTCCGGGGCATAAAAATTGCGAGCACTTTTGCGAGCAGAGACAGTGTTTTGACCTTCCTCTACTGAAATTACAAATGGAAACAATTTACAAGAAACATTCGAATTCCACTAAAAAGCAAATTGTTTAAATGCGTTAGCAATTTTATGACAGAGAAGAGCATTGTCACTTAGAAAACAGCAGTCCTTTATCTGGTGAATGTTGAATTACTTCTGTATCCATAGCAGCCCAAACTATGCATTTCACCATATGGCATGTTTAGTACACAAACTGTTTCATCAACCTTGCTAAACGTATTTTTGATTTGTTACAAGATCCAGATTTTAGTTTTAATTTATTTTTGCAACCATAGCAACAAAACTTTATTTTTGACAAAGACAATAAAATAATGTCACTATTCCCAATATTGCCCTCTATCCACCTACTGGGTTTGATCAACCTTTCAACACTTTTTAGTTATTCCGGGATCGAGACGCCTACCCTTTGAATGTCCCTTCGTCTATTGGCCTAGTTTAATAACACAATCAAACAGAAACATCCCGCACTGTTTACAAACTCAATTAAATCCATTAACCATGGACAATTCCAATAAAACTCTGCACAGTCCAAAGTCTACTGGTAAAGTATATACTGTAATAACAAGTGTTATTTGTGGGACATTAATTTTTGTTAATTTCATGGGTTGACAGATCCAATAATTTAACACAAAAAAATTAACCTTTGGACAGACACAATTTTCCCATCAAATTCCCAATTCCACACATGTACATGTTAAAAAAAGTACTTTTTGAAAAATGACAACATTTCATGTCAATGAATATTACTGCTTTTACAGTAGTTGATTTTGGCTGGCCATTTTAACTTTTTCTAAGTATGACTTCTGAGACTACAGAGACTAGAAGACCGTTATATCAGTCATTAATTGAGTCATATTCTGAGAAAACTGGGCTGAATGCATGTGCATAGTATCAAACAATATTAGCCAGTGCAATATGCACAGGTTAAACTGGAACAACACTTTTTGCGTTAACTGGATTTTTACTAGGAAGAGACTCTTTTCACAAAAATACCATAAAAGCAAAAAGTTGTCTCCCCTGATGAGCTTGTGCAGACCAATCTGGCTAAACTGGGAAAACACTTTACACGCATTTAGCTCCAGTTGTTACAGAACGCAGCTCAATGTATGACTGGGAAAACACTTTACGCAAACGCATTTAGCTCCAGTTGTTACAGAACGCGGCTTAATTTATGTCTGCAACTGAGACTGGTTCACCTATTTCACATACCAGTTTTGGGTTTAGCCTCTTCCTCAGAGTCTGAACTCGAACTCGAGTCATCGCTGCTGTCCCCACCACCTAGTATATAACAAATTAACATTAGCTAAAGGAAAATAAGCATTGCTCTTGGAAAATAGGGCTTAATGCAAGTGTGTAAAGATTCCCAGACTAACATATGCATTGTGCATTCAGGAACATCAATTTCGGATTTTATGCACATGCATTAAACCCTTTTTTCCACAGAGCAAAAATTATATTATTGCAAAACCACAAATAAACTGACATTTAAATGCTTGCACATTGTGCAAATTAAGGTATTAAAGAGTAAAACAAGAGCTGCCTCAATAGGATGACATATGCCCCCGATAAACGCTTTGATAGTGCATACCAAATATTGAGGTTAAACGCGGACCCGACGTTCAAGGTCAAGGAGAAAGGGGACACAATTTGTGAGCGTATGGAAAGGTCTTGTCCATATACACATGCATACCAAACATGAAGGTTACATCTGAAACGACATAGAAGTTATGAGCATTTTTCGAAACCTAAACGCAGATTTCAAAACCTAAACGCTGACCCTTATTTCAAGGTCAATGTGAAAGGGGTCAAAATTTGTGTGCTTATGGAAAGGCCTTGTCCGTATACACATGCATACCAAATATGAAGTTTACACATGAAGCGATAAAGACGATATTAGCATTTTTCGAAACCTAAACACAGATTTCAAAACCTAAATTCGGACCCTGAGTTCAAGGTCAAGGTGAAAATTATTCCCTTGTTTTTCTTTTAATACTGATTTCATGTACTCCACATACAAAATCTCTCGCTGCCAGCAAGATGTGTTTTTTTGGTAATTAAGTGTTGAAAAACTCAGACTTAAACAAGAATTGAATTTGTATACAGGTTTATAATCTGATTTTGGGGAAAGGGCCTGACCTTTTATGAGGGGAAAAAAATCGCGCGAAACGCCGGATTTCGGGGGAAAATAAGGAAAGTCTGAAATAAACAATTAAACATATTTTGCTGTTTTGAAAACAAATTCAAGGCAACAGATAATTTAATTAAGCAACGTTTGTATTTTTCAACACTGGATTAGGTTAACTTATAAAATGAAAGGTTGTGTTTTTTTAATTTTTTTTGCTTTTATTGTTTTGGGCAAAATCTCTGTAAGAGGAAAACAATCTGTTAAGGGGGAAAAGGCCGATATTCGGCGCATCTCCAAGAAGGAAAAAAGCACTGGACTGTAGTTTAATTGATTGTCTTAACGAAAAAATCAGACAGTGCTTGAAAATGACTGTGATATTCATTTTATTCGATGTCTTAAATTCCATATATTTAAATTGTTCTATGCGTTATTGATTGTAACTTTTAATGGTATGTTAGATCTTTGTTTATGCATGTTTAATTTTATATAAGTGGTGTTTAATCTTTTTACCGCGAATCTACCGGGCGAAAAAAATAACAAGAATGGCGGAAGTGGTGTTGTTTTTGTTTCTACTGCAGTAAATATTTAAAGATTGTCGTCATATTAAAGCAATTATCGAATAAAATTAAGTTATATATGATTGTCATTTAAATAATTTATCTGATATATGAAAATGGTTACTATACGCGAGTAAAGTACCACGAGACTACCGTGTTGCAGTTTTCTCATAAAAGCTCAAGAAGAACCAGAAACAAACCTCAAAGACTGTCGATGATTCGTGTGTTAAAACTGTTATCCAACTTCCTAGACATTTTTTTTTACGTTTTTTAAAGTGACATTATGCGCATCTAACAGTATATGCTATGTTTATAGGTGTCTATCGCAACCGTTGTTTATTTTTGGTGATTTCACTTCATATACACTTATATTTGTTAATGCAGAAGCAACATACTAAAGCAATATTCCAGAAAGAGAATGAATAATGCATTTGAATATCAACCGTACTTTTGTTTCGTACCGAAAGTAGGATTTCTATACGTGTATGTCCATTTCGACAAACGCGATTATATAAGTTTTAAAAGAAGCATTTCTACCTTGTAACTACCAGATATATATTAATTGGCGTAAATACAATAACATATATAGACTAATAAGCAATAAATGTATTATTTTTCAAACGGTACGCTTTTAAAACCGAAAGTAGGATTTCTAGACGTATACGTCCATTTCGCCAAACGAAATTATTTTTAAGTTTAAAAGCGCAACAAGACGGATTTCTACCTTGTAACCACCAGATATATTCTAATTGGCATAGATAAAATATGTTTCTTATTTATACATAAATTTACTGTGTTTAATAAGTTGTGTGGATTTTCGTTTGTCAACTGACGACAGAAATGATTCGTTTTCCTGCAACGATATCTTTTCATACGACACACGAACACTAACTCCGATCCTAATAGAAAGACAATTTCGAAAGGCTTAGAGGACTGTCCAGTCATATAAATATCGAATATATATATTTATTTATTTATATTAAGATTATTTATTTATTTATATTAAGATTATTATATATATATATATATATATATATAGATATATATATATATATATATA